>NC_080041.1:61249716-61400483 GCF_012489685.1 Lotus japonicus | reverse complement strand
TGTGCCCACTGGTACTGACTCTGAAGCTGAGACAACAACACGTGTGTCAGAATTTCTGATGCATAATTCCTTGTGCCCGTGTGACAGTCTGTTATGATTGCGTGTAGATATGCTTATCTCCTGTGTGTGATTGTGTATTTTACTGTTACTATCTATCTTTAATTTTCAACCGTTGATCTTACAGTGCTTTTTGAATCAACAACGGTTATTTGATAAAACCCACTATACACACACGTTCTCGTTCACTTCCGGTTTTCACTCTCGCACTCTCTGCTTTTCAAAACCGCCTCTTTCTTGATTTCTCTCTCGATCTCTCTTCATCCTTCAAACTTCATCTTCTACCTCAAACCTTCAACCTCTTCAAAATGGTGAGACAAACCAGAAGATCTACTGCAGATGCACCTCAGTTCCCTCACATGGAAGTTGGTTTGGCAACGGGTCAAAGGGGCTCTGAGAACCCGGCACAAGAACAAGTTCAAGTTCAAGAGCAGATTGTTCCTATTGCAGAACGGGGCTGTGCCGTTCACTGCGTATTTGCTCCTGAGGAACTCCAAGTCCTGGCAGAATGGAGATTCAACCTCGATAACTTGGCTGCAAATGGGTATGATCTTCGTCCTGAAGTTCAAGCTCAAGGTTGGGGAAACTATTTCAATCGACTTCGAGGACCGGTGTATGAGAAATTGGTAAAGGAATTCTGGAAGCTCGCAGACTGCGATGACACTCAGGTGGTCTCTCACATTCTTGGCAGGAAGATCATTATCACTGAGAAGTCATTCGTGAATCTGCTAGGAGCAGAAACTGCTTATGGGTATCGGTTCCAACTGACGGAATCCAAGCTGAAACCCATCACCAAAGACAAAGTCAACAAGGCCCTGTACACCACCTTCAAACCGGGCAAGACGAGTTACAAGGTGATGGATCTTCACCCCAAACTCAGAATCTGGCACAAGATCCTGCTCAACTGCATCAATCAGAGACCGAAAGGCAGTTCCCCAGATTACATCAACTTCAACCAGAAGGCAATGCTGTTCTTCATCCAAGATCAGGAGAAGATCTGCCTTCCCTACTTCCTGTTCTCATACTTAAAGGAATGCATCCGGAAGTCTCGCACCACCGCCTCCATCAAGTCTGCAATCAAATACATCCCTTTTGGGAGGCTGCTCTCAGACTTTCTCATTGAAAGCAACTTGGTGCAAGATTTGATCGATGCTGGTTGCACAGAGGATTTGAGCACAATTGTCAGTGATGTCTTCACTGCAAACTCCTTGAAGAAGATGGGCTTAATCCAGAAGAAGATTGCTCCTACTCATGAAGACACATCTTCTGAGATCAGAGGAAGAAGAATGCCTCTGAATGACTACCCTCTGTGGACTCAAGCAGACCATCCTGAAGCCATCAGATGCTATGTTGAAGACCTCAGGGCTCAAGGTTTCGAAATTGACCTTGATGATTTCGTCAGCAGACTACCGCCAGCTCCAGAGTTTCCTTCTCCTCCCAAGAGGAAAGCTCAGAGGAAGATGGTTCTGGAAGAATCCTCTGAAGAATCTGATGTCCCTCTGGTCAAGAAGACAAAGAGAAAGCCTGATGATGGTGATGATGATGATAGTGAGGATGGTCCTCCAAAGAAGAAGCAGAAGAAGGTCAGAATCGTGGTGAAGCCTACTCGGGTGGAACCAGCTGCTGCAGTGGTCAGAAGGACTGAACCTCCTGCCAGAGTGACTCGATCATCAGCACATTCAAGTAAGCCTGCACTTGCTTCTGATGATGATTTGAATTTATTTGATGCACTCCCTATTTCTGCCTTGCTTCAACACTCCTCAAATCCCCTCACTCCTATTCCTGAATCCCAGCCAGCCGAACAAACCACCTCTCCACCACATTCCCCAAGATCTTCCTTCTTTCAACCTTCTCCTACTGAAGCACCTCTCTGGAATTTGCTTCAGAACCCAACCTCTAGGTCAGAAGAACCAACATCTCTCCTTACCATTCCGTACGACCCATTATCTTCTGAACCAATCGTCCAAGACCAACCCGAGCCCAACCAAACAGAACCACAACCCAGAACGTCTGATCACTCTGCTCTCAGAGCATCAGCACGTCCTGCTGCCAGAACCACGGATACAGACTCTTCAACAGCCTTCACACCTGTATCCTTCCCAACCAATGTTATTGACTCTCCTCCCTCCAATACCTCTGAATCAATTAGAAAATTCATGGAGGTTAGAAAAGAAAAGGTATCTGCCTTGGAAGAGTATTACCTTACCTGTCCAAGCCCTAGGAGATATCCTGGCCCTAGACCTGAACGTCTAGTTGACCCAGATGAACCTATCTTGGCCAATCCTATCCAAGAGGCAGACCCCTTAGTTCAACAAGCTCACCCTGTCCCTGACCAACAAGAGCCCATTCAACCAGACCCTGAACCTGAACAATCAGTGTCTAACCAATCCTCGGTTAGATCACCTCACCCTCTGGTTGAAACTTCAGACCCTCACCTTGGAACCTCTGAACCCAATGCTCCCATGATTAACATTGGTTCTCCACAAGGTGCCTCTGAAGCCCATAGCAGCAATCACCCAGCCTCTCCTGAACCCAACCTCTCCATAATTCCCTATACTCACCTTCAACCCACATCTCTCTCTGAGTGCATCAATATCTTCTATCATGAAGCCTCTTTGAGGCTCCGCAATGTGCACGGTCAGACTGATCTCAGTGAGAATGCTGAAAATGTGGCTGATGAGTGGAACAATCTGAGCACTTGGCTAGTGGCTCAAGTTCCAATTATGATGCAGCTCCTGCATGCAGAGGGCAGTCAGAGCATTGAGGCTGCAAAGCAAAGGCTTGCTAGGAGGGTGGCTCTTCACGAACTCGAACAGAGAAATAAGCTTCTTGAAGCTATTGAAGAAGCCCAGAGAAAGAAAGAACAAGCAGACGAAGCTGCACGTGAAGCAGCAGCTCAGGCTGAACAAGCCAGACTTGAGGCAGAGCGTCTTGAAGCTGAGGCTGAGGCAGAGCGACTTGCACCAGTTGTGTTTACTCCTGCTGCTTCTGCTTCCATTCCAGAACCTCAAGCTGCTCAGAATGTTCCTTCCAACTCTACTCAGACAAGCTCATCCAGACTCGACATCATGGAACAACGTCTTGACACTCATGAATCCATGCTGATTGAGATGAAGCACATGATGATGGAACTTCTGAGACGCACTGACAAACCTTAGTTTTTAGGATCTCTTCTTTTTCTTCTTTTTCGTTAACTTTGTTTTCCTTTTGTTAAACTCTGTTTCTTTTTATTTATTTATTCTCTTTTGTTCGTTTGTGATTATATATGCATATATATCTATATATTTATGTCACATATGTTTGCAAAAGTCTTTTTTATTCATAATTCTATGTTTACATCATATTTCTTTACATCATATAATCTAGAATGGAGGATCCCTCCTCATTCTTCTGCACTCCTGGCGCTGCTCTGACCTATCCTTTTCCAGACGATCTAGTACATGCTGGATGTTGCTGAGCCTGACCTTTAGCTCATCTTTCTCCAGAATCTCTTCTGAAGTCCTGAGCTTCTCTTCCAAGATTTCTTTTTCTTCCAGCAGCTTGAGTTCAAGCCGGCTGAGTTCTTGCACCTCCTCCACGAAGGCAAGAAATTCCTTCAGGTCTCTCTCCAACTCTGGACGCAGGTCCTCTTCCAGCAGTGTCCGTGTCAGCTCCGCGATGGTAGTGGCACCCTCTGGATGCCTAATGTTCAGGAACAAGTCCTCTTCAAAGGCCTTCTTCCTCAGCTCTTCTAGTGCTACGTTGTATGATGCCATTTTTTTCTTACTGAAAATTATTCGAGGTGTGAAGCTTACCTTTCTCTCCAACGCTTTTTATAGGCTTCACTTTCTCTCTGAAAGTTAATGCTATTACAGTTTCTCGAGGTTAAGTTCTTGGTAACTGACCCTTCTATTTACTCACTTGACCGGTGGTAAACGTTCATCCCTTGCATTAACTCTTCTATTTATTTTCGCCTAACTCTGATTCTTACATCGTTTTCATTTTCTTTAAACTTAGACCTTCTCTAAGGGGGAGTACCTTGTACTTCAAGCTAAGTTTTTCACACCCCAAGCTTTTTGCTTATGACAAAAAGGGGGAGTAAACCCAGTTTTTGATGTGTAAGATGTGTTAGTGTGATTTATTTTTCTTTTGGAGAATTTAAGAGTTCCACCTTCATGACCATAGATGTGTCACTGGGCAAATACAAGGAATACATTTCACTTCTTCTGAAGTGATTCTAAGTTGACTCTGATACCCAAGACTCTGATACCTTGTCCCTGACTCTGATCACTTATGCGCTCTGATTATTCGTTCTTCATCTATGTCATAAGTTTTTCACTCTGAACTCTTACATCATTTAGCTCAGAATCTAGACTTTACTAACGTTTTCATCAAGTATTAGATTCAGGGGGAGCTAAGCTCAGAATCAAGCAGTGACTTGAATTCAGAATGAGCAAGATAAACTATTCACATCAGGATAAGTATTATTCTATATCTCTAAACTCTGAGTGAATTCAGTTTAATGTTTAACAATTGTTCATCAAAAATCTTAGTTTTGTCATCATCAAAAAGGGGGAGATTGTAAGATCAAGTTTTGATCTAGTAGTACAACTCTATGTTTTGATGATTACAAGTTAACCTTTTGATATGAACAATTGTGGTACTCTAACGTGTTTTTCTGAGTGTGCTATTTACAGGCTCTGACCTCAACTCAATCTCACACAAATCAGAAGCACTGTGTATAAAGGGTAACCCAAGCAACGCTTTCGCATTCACCATGTTCAGTATGAACAGTGGAAAAGCTTCAGAAGTTCTGAAGCTATACAAACTCTGATGTGGACTCAGTCGCTAGAAGCTCTGAAGATCCAGAAGTTCTGATAACCAAGAAACACTGAAGGTTCAGATGTTCTGATGGTGTAGAAGACTCTGAAGATCCAGAAGCTGAATAGTGGAAACTCTGATGTCCAGAAGCAAGAAACTCTGAAGGCCATTTTCTTCCCTCTGAGTTCAGAATCAGAAGATACAATGGTCAGAGGATCTGTGCTTTCCCTCTGACTCTGATCAACCGGCTTCACAAGTTCCAATATGAAGTATTCCTCTGATCAGAAGTCTCCTAGGTTAAAAGGTCAAGTCGCTATCCAAGTACAAAAGCAAGTGTACCTTCCTGACGACCTACCTAACGTTCTCAGCCACAGCAGAAGCTGGATTTTCCAGAACTGCCCTCCAACGGTAGCATTTCCCATGCAACGCTCAACCCTAATCCTTGGAGTATATATAAAGACTGAAGATTGAAAGAAGCGGCGAAAAAAAACTAAGTAGAAGCAACATACACGCGCAAGACATATTCAAAATATTCTAAGCTTTCTTTCATCTGAAATTCATTGTGTTTACTATAAGCTTTTTAGAAGCACTTTCTTTGTAAACAAGAACTTCATATACAGTTGTATAGTTTGCCTTTAGGAGATCAAGGTTGATCGGATCCTAGAGAAGACTAAGAGAGTGAATCTTAGTGTGAGCTAAGTCAGTGTAATTGTTAGTCACTTGTAGGTTTCAAGTGCAGTTGTAACTCTTACCTGATTAGTGGATTGCCTTCATTCTAAGAAGGAAGAAATCACCTTAACGGGTGGACTGGAGTAGCTTGAGTGATTTATCAAGTGAACCAGGATAAAATCCTTGTGTGCTTTTCTATCTCTTATCTTTAGCACTTAAGTTCTCAAAAGATTTGTCAAAATCTTTAAGGTGGAAGTTTTGTTCTGAAAACGTTATTCAAACCCCCCCTTTCTACCGTTTTTCATACCTTCATCTATCTCCACGGGCAGCATGACGTCCGCGCCATAGGTCATCATGAAAGGGGTCACCCCTATTGTCGAATGTTGTGTTGTGTTATAGGACCAGATCACCACCGGAAGCTCGTCCAACCAAGCTCCCTTTGCTTCAAAAAGTCGACGCTTTAAACCCCGCAAAATCACCTTATTAGCTAATTCCGCCTGCCCATTGGTCTGAGGGGGCTCCACTGAAGAGAATCTTCTCTAGATAACCATCTCTTCACAGAATTCCCTCTCCTGATTACTTGCAAACTGCGTTCCATTATCTGAGACAATCGCCCTCGGGACCCCAAACCGGCACACGATTCTCTTCCCGTAAAAGTTTACGATCTTGCCTGCAGTAATGCTTGCTAGGGGCTCGGCTTCTACCCACTTGGTGAAATAGTCCACCGCCACTAGGATGAACTTCATCTGTGATTTGGCGGTTGAAATAGTCCACTACGTGTTTACCCTTTCGCCGACTTCTGGTGTTAATTCTACCATGAAATCAACTAAAGCATGTGCCCCAACCTTTCCCCTCTTGTCGTACTGCAAACCATACTCTGATAGTTCCACCGACCACGCAACGAGCCTTCCTGATAAGTCTTGTTTCTGTAGCACCTGTCTCAAAGGTACGTCAGTTCTTACTTTTACCTGAAAGTTTTGGAAGTAAGGCCTTAGGCACATGGCGGCAACGAGTACGACGAGCGCCGCTTTCTCTATCTTTTGGTATCTGACTTCCGCCCCCTAGAGCGTATGGCTTACAAAGTAAACTATTTTTTGTTCACCGTCTATTTCTTGAAGAATTACTGAGCTGATTGTGTGGTCGCTGACGGAGAAATACAAATGTAAAGGGAAACCTTGAATGGGTTTCGATAGAACGGGCGGTGCAGACAACATCTCCTTAAGGCGATTGAAGGCTTCCTCGCAGTCTGGACTCCACTCAAAAGCTGTGTTTTTCTTGAGACACTTGAAGAACGGGGCTGACTTGTCGCCCGAATGAGGGAGAAACCTGGAAAGGGCCGCGATCCGCCCCGTTAGGCTCTGCACCTCTTTCACACTGCTTGGGCTCTTTATTTCTTGAATTGCTTTGCACTTATCCGGATTGATTTCAATTCCCCTTGATGCTATCATAAAGCCTAAGAACTTCCCACCTTGTATCCCAAAAGAACATTTTTCCAGATTGAGTCTCATGTTATGTTTTCGGAGTCTGCCAAAAGCTTCGGACAAGTCCTCATGATGATTGATTCCCAAAACCGACTATACTATCATGTCATCGACGTAAACCTCCATGTTCCTTCCCACTTGATCTTCAAAAACCCTATCCATCAGTCGTTGGTACGTCGCCTCGGCATTCTTTAATCCGAAAGCATCGTTTGATAACAATAATTCACTCTGGCGATCATGAAGGCTGTCTTGTCCTCGTCTGATGGGTGCATCTTGATTTGGTGATACCCTGAATAGGCATCCATCAGACTTAGCAGCTCATTTCCGGACGTCTCATGTAAGACCCAAGATTTTAAGCTTAGAATAAGTGGAAGAGATTTCCATTTACGATTAGGCTTGATGTATCGTGAAAGGAAACCTGAACAAGAGTTTACCAAATGAAATAAATTTATGAAGGAGAAAGTTCAGGAAAAGTCAAAGGATCGTATCGAAGTCGATAAAAGTTATCGCACGATCGTTATACGCTTAAACCTAGGTCAGAAACCCTAATATATAGCTAATTTTCATTTATAGGCACGATGGAAGTTAATTCCAAAAATCTTCAGAGAAATGTTAGAACTTCTCTTTTTCCATATATCACAATCGTTTCGAGGCGAAACTCTAGGATCTACGAACGTCCGATTCCAATCATCGGAAGTTTGCCGAAACCGGAACCCTGGTATTTCGAAACCCTAGAATTTCTCGACAATGAAGACTTTTTCTATTCAGAGCTTCAAATGAATATTCTACACGCGTACACCCATTTCTCTTGATGATTTCAATCTTTCTTCAGAAGGAAGTTTTCCATTCCGACATCCGATGCAAAAAGCAACTTATCGGGTAAAATAGTTTTATACCGATTATGCATTAGTCGCTAAAAATACAAGGAGGCTTCATTTTAGTTTTGGAATTCTTTCGCCAAAACCTATCTTAGAATTCATGGAGAATGACGCCGGAAAAATCAGAATCGCGAAACTTTCATTTTCCCGCGATTTGCCATCTTCTATATATAGCAAGCAAGTGAGAAGAAATCACAAAACTCCACCATTTTCTACCCACCAAGGCCGCGAGTTTGAGAGGAGAGGAGGAGGAGAAGATTTTCTTCATTTCTTGCTTGATCGTTGATCCGTTAGTTTCTGCTTCAAGGTTTCGAGGTATAGTCGCTAATCCTTACCTCTGATCGCTTTTTCCATAGCTTTTCTGTAGAGTTTTCTGAGCGGATAGTTTATGGGTTTTTGCAAAACTATCCTGAATCTTTCATTTCTGATTCTAAACCTCTTCTATATGTGCCCAAGATCACTTCTGTCGGATTAGATTTTCCATTATGTCGCCGGAATTCCGCCGGAATCAATTTTAGCCTTAAATACCCATTTTTGGAGTTTTTGAGGTAAAGCTTCAACCTTTAGGCTAAAAACTATCGCCTTAGCTTAGTGTTAGTAGGATTAGTTGTCATAAACATCGTTAGTAACGTCCCTGCAAAATTTGGTTTTTGGGATTTCAGTTTTGAAATTTCTAAGTTAAAAATCATGACCAAAATACCCCTGCGACAGTTTTCGATCCGATAATTTTTCCGAGTTCAGAATACCCTTAGTTACGGCTAATGATAGCATAGGAACCAAGTTTGATCGAAGAAAAATCGAGCCCCATAATTACCTAAAGTGGCCGAGCCCTATTAAGGGGGAGGAGGAAAATTTCCTTTTCCGAAAACTTGTCTTTCGCGCTAGATTATCGTACCTTAGAGTATAGATTACTTCGTGTAACCTTAGTAAGTATCGATAGCTTAGTTCTCGATAGATTCTGATAGTATTTCTGTGACTTTGCTTTAAAGGAATTTTTGAGGAATTTCCTGAGGAGCAACGCTTTGCTTGTGAGGAAGAGTTAGAAGATAATCCTGGAGAATCTGCAGGTGAGGGCTTCTCACTGAATCTCTAGTTAATGCTTAGGGTCGATGTTTCGACATTGTTTACTGTTTATGCACTGGAATTGTGTGTGATTGGAAAATGTTTTCTGAGGCTTCGGCTGACAATGTAGATGATTCATCTACTGAATGTTTTTGAGATTGTCTTACATGCTATGTGCTATGTGGGTAATCTAGGATGTGTGGCGCATGCTTTATATGCTAAGTGCTAAGTGTTTATGATGCAATTATTGATATATGACATGTTGTTGAGTGTGATGATTTAAATATGCTCTGTACTGGAATCTGAGATTCTGAATGGTGAGAATAGCGGGCAGGTCATGCCGATTTTATTTTGAGAGTTTTGAGAAAGTTTGATAGGACGAACGAGGTTCGGGCCTTAATTTTGTTTAGTGGATCGAGACATCCTCTGGAAGCGACTTGGGATTGGGAGATCCTGCAAATGTATAAGACTTGCGATAAGACAAAATGGAATCTATTTTATAAAGAAAATTCATAAGACCTTAAATAACCTCAAAATCTTTAAGTAATGATAACAACCTCGAAGGAAGGCATTGGAAGTCAATCATAGTTTTGGAAAAACGAGGAGTGTCGTCGGATCCAAGTGTTGAGGAGTTTGGTAAGTTCTGAGTATGTTGGTACTCCTTCGCTCGTTGAGCAGTTTGATAGCCATCCAAGGGATGAGCCGAGAAGCTTCACTGAGGCGTGAGACCTTGTGAATGCGGGATACTCCACTGAGGCGTGAGACCTTGTGGAAAGCATGGATCTTCACTGAGGCGTGAGACCTCGTGAACAACATGAAGCTTCACTGAGGCGTGAGACCTTGTGAATGCGGGATACTCCACTGAGGCGTGAGACCTTGTGGAAAGCATGGAACTCCACTGAGGCGTGAGACCTTGTGAGAGCATGAAACTTCACTGAAGCGTGAGACTTCGTGAGAGCATTGATGACCCGAAGAGTCATCGTGAGTGGTTGCACTCATTTTATGATTATTGTATTTTGTCGCAGAATCGACTTTACCTTAGGGTAAGCTTTTAGAAACTTTAATTTACCTAGAACACGTGGCGACGTGTCGAGTGAGATCGGAGACGTTGGTTGACTAATCATCCTGCATTCATGCAACATTAATGGGGTATTAACACAGGACGTACTCTGGACCTCGTCGGATTCCAAAATGGTCATAAGACCCGGATTTCCGTGAGAGAGCGTTTGTAAACGTCTCTTGTAGCAGACCGAAATGGCAGACCTACGGGTTACGGCTGATCTGGCTACCTTTGTGTGGTGTAAGAGGCACGCGGGCAGAAATGGTCCCACCGTTGCTGGTGCTAGGATTGATCCGTTTGATGCCCATCCGTTCCGGATTGCATATTGGTTGACTGGGTTAACCTGCATATCATTTCATGCAACATGCATACTGACATAGTTGATGAGTGTGTTTGATACTTGTTAGTTCTACTTGATGCATGTTAACTGTGATTTACAGTCGTTATATTCTTTGTGGAAATATGCAACCCTAGGATGTTATCCCTAGTTATAAGCCTAAGTGGCTATTATCTTATTTATATTTATTGGTGCTATTATTTACATAATTCTTTGGAGTTGACCCTCGCGTCTTCTGTGTGTGCTTTGGCGAACAAACGCCCTTTGTCAGATGTCTTTGGCGGGCTGATTCATGATGGTTCATCCTTCGGGAGGAACTAGGGTTGAGATGCGGGAACTGGAGCGTATCGCGGTAGCGAGAGGAGGACGGATGGTGTACATAGACTAGGTCGTTCTGGATTCAGATTCGGGCGACGATCACGCTAGCATGTAGGTTTTAGTGCTGGTGTGAGCTCCTCGAGATGGGATTAGTGTAGGAGTAGAGTCTTAGCTCTGAACATCATTTGTTTTCTTTGGGGACAGGGTAGTTTCCCACCTATAGCTTTTTGTGTGGTTCTTTACGAGAATCACAGAGAGTTGGTTGGACTTAGGAGGTCTTGCTTCAGGCCGATGGGCCAGCTTATTCTCAGTTTTGAGGGATGGTGTTGCGGACACTTGACCTTTCTTGTGGTTTGTACCTTTTGCCTTCGGGCGTTACACTTTTCTTTCCGTCACTGGAGGTTTACTCGTGACGAGGTTACTACTACAGCGGGGGCTATTTATATATTGTATATTAGTTCTGATTATTGTTATTGTTGGGTTTTATTTAATTCAGTCTTGTCTTAGTTATTATCAAAAAAAAAAAATTCACGTTTTTCCGTATTAAGTTTATTTTGGTTACTAAAGTGACGCCACCGAAATCGGGGTGTTACATCTCATCCACCAACTTGTCGATGCTCGGCAGCGGGTAAGAATCCTTAGGACATGCTTTGTTCAGATCCGTGTAGTCTGCACAAATGCGCCATTTTCCATTTTCCTTTTTCACCATCACCACGTTCGCCATCCGTGTAATCTGCACAAATGCGCCATTCTCAAATAAAGTCTGCCGCCAACAATTTGTTAACCTCTTGTTGAATCGCTTTTTCCTTTTCATCGCCCATTCGTCGGCACGTCTGGGTTATTGGTTTGACGCCGGGCTTTAATGCCAGCCTGTGGCAAATGAAGTTTGGGTCTATTCCAAGCATGTCTTTGTGACTCCAAGCAAAAAGATCCAGATTTTCACCTAATAGTTTTGATAACCTTTGTTCTTGATTCTCAGTCAACCTGGTTCCAATTTTGAGGACTTTCTCGCCAAATTTCAATTCCTTAGTTTCTTTGATCGGTGTGGGCCTGTTGACTCGTCTCTCGCCTCTCGGATCTAGGTCTTCCTCTGGCACGTCGACCTTGTTGCATCGGTGTCCTGTCGAAGCACTCTTTTTCCCATATCGTCACACCGCGTTGCAATAGTATTCCCTTGCACTCTTCTGGTCCACAACAACTCTCCCGATTTGCCCATTTGGTAACGGATACTTGACCGCTAGATGTGCTGTTGAGATCACGGCGCACAGACGATTCAAGGTATTCCGGCCGATTATCATGTTGTAGGACCCCACCGCCCCCAGGATTAGGTATCTCACCTTCAGTGTTTTGGCGTTCTCAAATTCACCAAATGTAGTATCAAGGTCGAGAACGCCCCTTACCCATACTTGCTCGCCCGCGAACCCCACAAGAGTCCCTGCGTAGGGAGTGAGGTCTCCTTCTTTCAACTCGAACCGCTCAAACGCATCACCGTAAATGATGTCCGCCGAACTTCCTTCATCCAAAAGCACTCGCTGCACATTGAGTTGGTTAACACGCAGTGGGACCACAATCGGATCATCCAGGTGTGGCTTTATTCCGCAGACGAAAATCTAATGTCCGGTTGTGAAAAACCAAAAGGAGTCTCTGTGACCGCGTTCACCGCATTGGCGTATCGCTTCCTTGTTGCACTAGTGACTCCACCTTCACCAAATCCTCCTGCAATCGTGCTCACCTATTTTGTCGTTAAGGCCCGATCCCTCTGAGGTCTGATTGGTTCCCCTACTGCTATCAACCGCTCCACCGCGTGCAGCAAAACGCAACATTCCTCTATATCGTGGCCTGTTGTTCGGTGGTAAGCGCACCATTCTTCCCCATCCAGCTGCTCCAGGCGGTTATTAACGTCGCGAATTAACCATTTCAAATCTCTGTGAGCGTCCGGTGTCTCGAATGTCAACAGTCCGTCTCCTGATTCATCGTGCCGCCTTCCGCATGCACGACGCAATGACGAACCGCACACGTGTCTCAGCCTTCCCTTACTTCGTCGACAATGTGCCTCCATTATGTTTCACCAGGAAACTAGGAATTCAACCAAAATTCCAAAGAACCGGAGAGAATTGCACGGAAAATCGAACTTCTCTCAACCAAATCACAATCCACGTGTCCGGGAATCGAAATCTACCGATCCCCACAGACGGCGCCAAATGTTCTACCCAAGAACATAGAGATGAAGTACGGTACCCATAGTGAGAGGATCGTGAAGTGAGAGTCTAGAGAGAGTAAGAGTGTAACCGCTTAGAGAGAGAAAGTAACTGAATTTCAAGTTTGTACTTCTCAAATGGGCTAAGAGTCAATTTCAATTGGTAACCGCTCCCTATTTATAGATTCGGGGATTGGGCTTGGCGCCCTTAACTTCTCCTAATGGGCCAGTTGGGCCTCCCGGGAGAAGGCCCAACTCCCTGGCTCGCACGTCGCCCCAGGCTGGCGCGCCTGGGCGAGGGACCCTAGGGTCTCCTCCAGTCCAGTGCTCTCCGCCCCTGTGCTTCCCTCCCACAATGCTTTTCCCAGAGAATTCTGGTGTTGGTTGCAGGTTCTTCGAGCGAGTATATGATGTTGATGTTGTTGTTGTTCCCCTTTCTTCTACCCTAAGGGTTTCCCGTGATCCTGAGTTTGTGAAGTGGCTCTATGCCTCTCCTCTAGAGGAAGCTTCGTGAATTTCTCGACCTTGTAAAAACCCTAATTGATAAATGACTTTTATATCTCTTAATAGATTTCTTTCTCATTCTTAATTATTTTCTCCATACAAAATTTGAATTCTATCCAATTCTATTCTTTTTAAAACGTAAGGGAAATTACTCTCACCTCCCCTGACATTTATCAATACAACACTCACCTTCCCTTATATTATTAATAAGCCTACACAAATACCCCTTGTATCTATCTGTTGCTTACCACCGTAATCTTTTGAGAAAAAAATAACTTTACTTTCTTTCTTTAATCGCATCCCTTCTCACTCACCATCACACAGTCCTTCCTTCCGCACTTCTACTTTCCTTCCAATAACCCAGGTAAACCACGCAACAAGACCCACTCTGAACTTTTGGTTCTTCCCTTTGACTAGTGTGCCTGGGTCCGCAATTATACTTCCCAAAGGGATCTATGTTGACACGTTTATGCATATTTTGTAAATTGAGCACAAAGTGATTTTTGATTTATCTGACCTAAATCAAGTTCAATGTTTGTGTCCACTGTAATGATACACTTCCCTATGCCTTCCTCTATTGATTTTGCTTTATTCTCTTCATGATTCATTCTTTTTCATCTTTGAACGAAGAACTAATGAGTGGTTAGTTCAAGTGGTACATGTTTGATTCTCTTTAAGCAAGGTCTCGGGTTCGAGTTTTGTGGATGAAAATACCCCTTGCCGGAAGAGTTAGCCCCACAATGATTTGGATGTTCTCGTCTCAAACAGGAATGTCTCCGATGGAGAACACCTGTGTCAAAGAAGAAAAAAAACTTTGAACGAAGATTCCTTATATAAAAATCCTTCTTGTTTAGGCACGAGCAACAATTAAGGTGAGGACTTCTATTTCTCTTGGTGGTCTTCTTCCCAGCTTCTCTTTGCGACTATGTGCAACCCTGTTTTAGTTTCAATTAATTATAAATGGTGGAAATTGCACGATGTGGTAGATCGTATAACTAAATTATTTAACAAATAATTGTATAATAAGGTACTAAATTAATATCATATTGGTTTATTAACTTCTTTCAAAAAAAAATCTATTATACATCAAATTACGATAAAGGAGATTAATTTTTTTTTTTATAGAATTAGGCCATTTGTGTAGACACAAGTTTAAATATAGCAATATATAATTTTGTTAGACACGAGATGTTGCGTTGATATGTGAACTCGGTCATTTGTCTAAGTATTTGTGGTATTTTATGGAATTCCAAGAATGAGATTTTGGGGTTTTTCTCAAAGAATATTGGAGAGGGCTTTGCCTTTGAAGCCGAGGTCGGGGCAATCCAGGAGGCGTTGCATTTCTGCATGTTAAGGAACCTGAGGAATTTGATACTGGAAAGTGACTCATCCTTAGCTATTGGTTGGGTTAATAATCAAAGTAATAAACCTTGGAAACTTCTCAATTACTTGAATCAAATTGATTCTTGGGCTGTTGATCTTAATTGTGTAAAAATGTCTCACATTTTCCGTGAGACAAATTCAAATGCTGATAAATTGGCCAAACGGGGTGCTGCTCATGTAACAGATCTAGTCTATTTTAATTCATCCTTAGCAGCGTAATTTGCCCAGATGACGGGGCTTTGTCCTCATCTTTTCTTTTCATTTATAAATAAAGCTTTTGTTCTCAAAAAAAAAAAAATATGTATCGTCTCCAATTCAACCTATTGTTCATTTAACGTCAATTTGTATCATTTTATATTTCTAAACTCAATAAAATTAATTAAAAATTAAACACTAAATTCATGAGCTTTTTACATTCTCGTCTTTATTTTATTCATAATTTATAAATCTCATTTTACATAATTTTTTAATTTTCAATTTTTTATTGTTCCAATCAATGTTTTAAGACTCGGCTCGGACCGGCCGGTCCGACCGGGACTCGGTGACCTGACCGGTCCGAGCCACACTTCAGACCGGTTAAGCAAGCCACCTTTTTTTTTTTTTTAATTTGTGGATGATGGCCCATATCTGGAAGTCCATTTTCCAGTTGCCCAATAATTAATTAACATATTGGGCCTTTCTTTTTTTGTCCAGTAAGACTGTAGGAAACATGTATAAAATAGGGAAAAAACGTGATATTTGTGTAAAAAGGGTGCCAGGGAGGTTCGAACCCATGCAATTGAGGAAATAAGGAGGAAGACTTACCACTACACCATCACAATGTTATTGATAAGAGACGCATTTTATTATTTATATATTAACTTTTAATTGAATTTGACATTTTTATTATTTTTTAATATATACCGAGTCAAGCAATCGAACCATTGACCCACTGGTCCGACCAATGACTCAGTGACTCAGTACCCCAACCGAGTCCATGACCGAGCCGAGTTTTAAAACACTGGTTCCAATTTACCTTTCAATTTTATAATATTTATAGTAAGTAGATTATAGTATATACACTCTCTAATTAAATAAACTTAAAATATTTTTTAATAAACTTGCGCAATGCGAGTCTTGTGTGTAGGATTTAATCTCTTGTTTATTTTCTACTTTATACTGAAATTGAAGAGTATTTTTTCTCCTTATTTATTTCATTTTATGTTATTCCATTTGAATATTATCATTATAGTATTTCCTTTACTATGAACTAGTACTTTTACCCGTGCGATGCACGGGGAATTTTACTTTTTGTTTATTGTACAAAAAAAATTAAATTTGTGTTATGTTTATTAAAAAGAATTGATAGGAAAATGTTAGTTGTCAAAAATGTTAGTAAATTAGTCAATTTTCGGGGTTCGATCGCTAGATCCTTCACCCTTCATTCCCCCAACCCTTATGTTCTCTAGCTCTTACAACTTGAGCTAATATTCGGAGACAATGAAAAATAGTTTACAAATTAAAAGGACAAATAATTTTGAATATAAGAAAACACAAATTTATAAATTTTTTCGGTCGAGAATTTGTTTGTTTTTATTTTGTAGAAGCACAACCATTTTATGTATTCTTAGGATTTGTCTTTAATGTTGCACTATTTAATTTAGTTTCTTATAGAGGAAAACAATTGTTTTGTTACCCGTGCTTGCACGGGGTATTATTTATGTTTACTGAGTTAAAATTTAATAGATTATTGTTATCTTTATCAGGTTTATAAAAACAAAGTTAAGAATTAAAAAAAAAAATTAGATGTAAGTGAACTTAAATTTTAAATGTTTTTTGTGTGTGTCATATGTGTTTGTATTTATTTTTTAGTAGCGTGATAATTATACCAATTTGTGTTTTTTACGTTTATTTTAATGTTGAACTATTTAATTTGGTCTTTTAAATAAAAATTTAATTGTTTATTTTAGTGATATGAAATTTTATATATGAGCTAATAAAAGACATTGAGTAAGTAATGATTATACTAATATATTTTTACAAATACAATGATTGTTATATTGAGAATGAAACTTGACGTTTTGATTGACTCGTTGGCTTTCCCGAAATATAAGAAAAAAATAGACAATAATTAGTATAATGGGATAAATATATTTCGATTTGTTTCATATTTATTAATTTAATTTTCCCATACGTTAACTACATGGAGCAAGAAAGTTACAACTCTTTTTATTGTAACAAAAAAATTATGGGCAGCAAAAGAATTTTTGAATGAATTAACAAATTTTGTTCAAAGGAAATCATGATAAAGTTCTCATTAGTATAATTTGATTCAACCATTTAATAAAATCATAATCACAATACACATATTTTCCTTAGTTTAATATTTATATATTTTATAAATCTAAAATAATTTACCATGACCTATGGAATTTTGTAAATGATATTAACATTTTAAAGATTAATAATAATATTACTTATTATATTCTATAATCCTAATAAAATTATCAAGCATGTCCTATGAATTTCCGTAACTGATATTAAACTTTTTAATTGGTGTTTAAATAATATCAACTAAACACCAATAAAATATATAAGTGTAAGCGAAAAGGTCACTAAAAGGTTTATTATGGGATTTATATCAAATTTAATATGAAATTTCGAAATTAATTGCTAAAGAATAATATTAATATTTATTTATATATAAAAATTTGATAATAATTTTTCATGTCCTGTGAAATTCCGTAACTGATATTATAATTCCTAAGAAAATTTATCATGTCTTATGGAATTTCGTAACTGATATTTGATTTTTATTTGATGTGTAAATAGTAAATAAATAGTAAACAAAAAACTAAGTGGAGGCGAAGGGTTAGTAGAAATTTTAATGTCGAATTCATATCATATTTTATTTAAAAATCCCAAACTTTAATATCTAAAGATTAATATCAAAATTGATTTACATAATTTATAAATTTGAAAAATATCAATATTTATTTATATATATAAATTTGATAATAATTTTTCATGTTCTGTCAAATTTTGTAACTGATATTATAATTCCCAAGAAAATTTATCATGTCTTATGGAATTTCGTAACTGATATTTGACTTTTATTTGATGTGTAAATAGTAACTAAATAGTAAAAAAAAAAAACTAAGTGGAGGCAAAGGGTTAGTAGAAATTTTAATGTCGAATTCATATCATATTTTATTTAAAAATCCCAAACTTTAATATCTAAAGATTAATATCACATTTTTCAAGATTAAAAATATTGGCTAGTAACTGTTTAGTTATGTTTGTTGCTCTCACACAAGTCTGGCAGTTAACTTGCATTGCTACTGGGGATTGGAAAGCTCGAGTCTAGTTTGCTTCTTGGTTTTTTTGTCTATTGGGTTTTTGTTTGGATGTTATTCTCCGATCCTTTGGTTTTTTTGTATTGGAACATTGGTTGGCTAAAGATTTGTGTACTCTTTTTTCTTCTCTAGGGTTTTTCCCATTGGGTTTTTCTTAGAAAAGGTTTTAATGTGGCTCTTTCTTTGCTCGATCATCCAAGGGGTGTTTCACTTAGTAGCATGGTTATCTTTTGGGTATTTTTTTACTCCGTGAGAGGGTTGTTCTCATGGGGCTCTCTTTTATTCAGTAAGATTCTTTTGTTTTCAAAAAAATATATTTCGTATATGATTTTATTTTTATTTGATTTATTACTAATATTAATTAAACTCTAATAATAAGAAATTTAGTGTAGGTCAAAGGATTATTTGTAAGTGTAAGTTGACATTTTTATCAAATTTAATGGTAAAATCACAACCTTGAATTGCTGAAGATTAATATAAATATTAATTAATATATTATATAAATCCAAATATAATTTATCAAGGAATTCCATAAATGATAGTATTAGTTTTTTTAAATATTAGTATTAATATTAATTAATTTATTACATAAAACTGAAATAATTTATGATGTCTTATGAAATTTTGTAACTGATATTAAATTGTTTTAGATTAATATTAATATTAAATAATATATATAATAGAAAATTAAAATAATTCATCATGACCAATGTAATTCTATTACTGATATTAACTTATTGTATTTGATATGTAACTAATACTCCCTCCGGTCCTTTTTATAAGAAACACTTTTGAGTTTTTTTTTTTGATCCTTTTTATAAGAAACATTCTTATTAAATAATGTCAAATAATCAATTCCAATGCAAAGAGATCTATTCCCCATGCAAAAATTTGAAGGGAAATTGCAAGCACCCAATAGGTATTGTCATCATTTAGGGTAATTAACGTGATTGTTTTTGTAAAAAGGAAAAAACATCATTATAATTAAGCATAGTGATTTATTTTATAAGAACTATTAGTTTCTTTGGGTTGTGTGATTATATCATTGAGTTTCTTATAAAAATGACATGAGGGAGTATTAACTATAAATTTCGTGAAGCTGGAAGGATTAGTCCAACATTTATTTTGCATTCATATCAAATTTAATGTTTAAACCCCTACCTTTGGCACACAAAAAAATTCCTTTAATTGTTTAAGGTTAATATTAATATTAATTAAAATATTTTATAAATATTAAATAATTTTCATTTTCCATGACTTATGAAGTTCAATAATTAAAATTAATTTTGATTTACTCTGTAATTATTTTCACTAAACACTAAATAAAAAAATCCTAGGTGATATTAACCTTTGGAATACCATCTGATACTAACCATTTTATTTTGGTGCATATTTTTTTCATTCTTATAAAGTTTAATGTTAAAACATCCACCTTTATTTTTGATACATTGTAATGGTGGCTATACAAATTAAGAAAGCTCAAACTTTCTGATGCAATAACACGATGTTCATAGCATACCCGTAAATTAAGTATAGCAAGCAATACTTGGAAACAACTTATCAAGAAAGTTGAAGAAACAAAGAAAATTCATTTACGACACTATCGTTGTCCTGCTTCTCAAAATCATCCTTTTCTTCTTCTTCCTCTTGCTTCTCTGCCCCCTCGTTGTCCTCTTCAATAGGAGTTGTACCACCTGACTTAGGCCTTTCCCACTCCTGTCAATATATGCATTCAAAACTAAATCAGCTTGTGTATTGAATAGCCACAAATAGAGAAGAAAAATAGTTAACACTGACCTGTACAGAACACCCAAAATAGCTACCTTACTTATTCTCTCTACTATATCATATTTTTCTGCATTCCTACAAACTATTCCCAACTCTTCAAATTGTCCAAAATCAATTTTTTCCCAACCCCACCTTTGAAACTATACTTAACTTTCTAGAAGATTAGTATCATGGTTCCTTCTCCTATCTATAATTTCAAACAATAGCATTCCAAAACTATAAATATCACACTTTTGAGTCACATGAAATGGCAACAAAATAGATAAATGGAATATATCAAAAGCTATCATTTTGCTAATCCATATATTAACGAATAATCAAATATGAACCAAGAATGTATAAGACTTACATTCAATGAAGATTTATGACTAAGATGATGATCGTGATAAACATCTCCACCTGAGAACAAATGCAGCGAAGAAATGACGGTGAAGACTGAATGTAGAACAAAGAAGCCAGGCAAAAAGGAAGAAAGAAGGTGAAATTAAAAGGTTCTCACCGGAACAGAATACGACAAAAGTGAAGAAAGGCCCAACTGCTAAGAATGGAGCCTGAAACAAAATATTGAGAAGAATCAGTGGTCAAGTCAGAAAAACAAACTTAAATTACAGCCATGAAAGAAAAGCAAACTTAAATTACAGCCATGAAAGAAAAGCAAACTTAAATTGCAGAAATAAGGCATAGAACGGAAGGTTCTAACTGATGTTTAAGTGAGAGTAAGGGTGCTTTGAATGAGGAACATGTGTGCACTTGAATAAATTTTGCTCACATACTATTTTTGCAACCATGACTCACTTACCTCTGCGCTCGTATAGTCATTCCGACTACACTTTTATTCACACCTCTTTTTTTCATCTTCCAATCACACTCAATGATAGAAAAATAAAGTAGTGTAAGACACATGGATTATGAAATCATATTATCCATTTATTAGTGGCTAAAGAGTGTCATAAATCATGAGTAGTTTCTTAAATCCAAATAGCTCCTGCGATGCAGATTTGTTGTGTGTCGATTCACATTGTAGAGAAGGGCATGTAATGTGCAGCTATTAGCATCAATTTGTTCAGTTAAAGAAAGAAGCAAATGCTTGACAAAAAAAAGAGTGAAGAAAATGGAGGTTATGATTTTGCCTATGACATGCATATCATCATGCATATCATCAGAATCTCTTTATTCAATAGATTAGCTCTAACATAAATGATATCTCTGCAGCCATACAGTAATGGTTCTATTTGTTATAAAAAAGTTAAGATACTATTACTTGTTATAGATGCATTTCCATAATGACGTAAAAAGTTACCCCAACCCAGTACTATCCTTATTTGTTCATGCTCATTCAAATTTAAAGCTCTATATGTTTAAAGTAAAAAACTTCTAAAGCCAAAGCAAGCAAATATGAGATATACCATATAGGGGAAGAGAAAGTAAAAAAATAGATCAGAAAGTCAGAAACCATGAAGTGCATATATACCACAATATCCTATCAAATAAAAGTTAAGGAATATGTATCTCACCAACAACTGATTCAGACTTGATTGTGGTCAAAGAAAAAGATAAGGGCGTTTAATGTGCAGCCATAACATACAAATTTATGTCCATTTTTATTTGGCATGATCATAGATTCTTGAATGGTTATAATCATCCCGTAAAGGAAGAAATGATGAAATGATTAGATGAAAAGGGGTTCAAAGGAAAAAGTGAATGAATGACCCCTCACTATAACCATCACGAAACCAACATTCCCAAACACAACCAATGAAGTGGGCCAACAACGAAGGTGAAAATGAGCGCCTTTGAATGGACGAAATGAGCGCCGAAGCAAATACGCTGAGGGGTTGCCTCTTCAAATTGAGGCGCCACAGTGAACTGTCAATCCGAATGGAGGAAGTGAGCGCAGCACAAAAAACACAAATTCAGTTCAACTTCTTCACATATAGCAGGAAAATCCTATGAACGGGGTGAGGAAGAAGTAAATACCATTTTCAAGAAGTAATGTCAACCAAAGCTGCAATAATGCCAATGAAAGCAGGAAGAAATTGATCTCACTTTTAGAGATGTGTTTTGCTTAGCTCTTGTGCAGGGTACCCAGAAATTATGAGGAGCTGCATCTAAGGAGATAGAATTTGGTCAAAGTGAAAAAGAAGAACTACTGCTTAGCTTCTCACACATTTCATAAATCAGACTCAGAAGTCATATTGAAAGATTGAAGCAAGGAAGATCTTAAACAGAATCAGTAACAGATATTCAATCAATAATAGCACCCTTTATAAATCATTAATATCCCTAAATGAGGAGGAAAACTACAACATAAACTCCACATAAACAAAATCAAATGACCACAAAAAAATCAACTCTGCATCCAAAAACAGATGATAAAGCCAACAACCAATGTTCTAATGAGGTATTTCCTTCTAAGGCCCAAACAATTGAAACGATGGAAGCAAATGATACCCAATATGTTCAAAGGTTGAAACTTCAAGGATTCAGAACAAATAAAAGGGGGAAGTCCAAATAAAGAACTTAAGATAAATCAGGATTTCTTGCCCCCTTTGTCTTTAACAATCTCGTTATCCTCTTCTCCACTCTCGCAATTCGAACTTGAAATGTACAAAAAAAAACCTCAACTGCAACCAACAACCAATCTATAATACATATCAAAAAGTAAGAGGCACCAAGAGTAAGTTCAATTATCACTGAGTACTTACGGGGAACAGAAAAGAACGATGAGAATTCTGATCCCTGTTCACAATTTAGAAATGGAAATTGTGTGTCAAAACTGAATGCAAAGAACAGAACATGCAATGATAGTGAAGGAAAAGAACAACAACTGATTTGTAACCTAACCTGAGCGGAAGACAAAAACGACGCAACAACTGTCTCTTTCTTCCCAAAATCATCAATCGCTTCTTCCTCTCCCTGTTTCACCTTCGCAATTTCCTCACAGGCTCACCTAAAATGATCCGCAGGTGAGATGTTGATACCCTTTCTCATCCCTCCTCTCCCTCTTGTGCACCTCGATGAAAGGGACCATTCAGACTCTGCCCTCGATCCCTAACCCTCAATTGCGAATGGCGACTCCATCCCCAGCCACGAAATACGTCGTCTTAGCCAGAGAGAGAAGGTGAACCTCACTCGCTTTTTCCTTCATCGATTATTTTCCCCTTTATCTGGTGTGTGTGCGGCCCCCTATTTGCCTAATGAGAAACGGGCAATTACAAAGGAAGCGAAGCGAAAACATAACGGAAGGCTGTTTGGGAACGAAAAGACCAAAAAGAAACATAAGAAAGAAAGGGAAAAGGGCTGAAGGAAAATTTGATTCAGGATGTACGGCTGTGATTGATTCTTTACGAAATAATGTATACTTTTACTAAAATGTCCATACTAATAATTAGATTGTGTAAGATCAAGTTTTGATCTAGTAGTACAACTCTATGTTTTGATGATTACAAGTTAACCTTTTGATATGAACAATTGTGGTACTCTAACGTGTTTTTCTGAGTGTGCTATTTACAGGCTCTGACCCTGACTCAATTTCACACAAATCAGAAGCACTGTGTATAAAGGGTAACCCAAGCAACGCTTTCGCATTCACCATGTTCAGTATGAACAGTGGAAAAGCTTCAGAAGATCTGAAGCGATACAAACTCTGATGAGGACTCAGTCGCTAGAAGCTCTGATGATCCAGAAGTTCTGACAACCAAGAAACACTGAAGGTTCAGATGTTCCGATGGTGTAGAAGACTCTGAAGATCCAGAAGCTGAATAGTGGAAACTCTGAAGTCCAGAAGCAAGAAACTCTGAAGGCCATGTTCTTCCCTCTGAGTTCAGAATCAGAAGATACAATGGTCAGAGGATCTGTGCTATCCCTCTGACTCTGATCAACCGGCTTCACAAGTTCCAATACGAAGCATTCCTCTGATCAGAAGTCTCCTAGGTTAAAAGGTCAAGTCGCTATCCAAGTACAAAAGCAAGTGTACCTTCCTGACGACCTACCTAACGTTCTCAGCCACAGCAGAAGCTGGATTTTCCAGAACTGCCCTCCAACGGTAGCATTTCCCATGCAACGCTCAACCCTAATCCTTGGAGTATATATAGAGGCTGAAGATTGAAAGAAGCGGCTAGAAGAAAAAAATATACAAGAAGCAATACACACGCGCAAGATATATTCTAAGCTTTCTTTCATCTTGTAATTTATTTTAGTTTACACTCAGCTTATTCAGAAGCAAACCCTTGTAAACACCAACCTCAAACAGTTGTTTGATTTTCCTTTAGGAGATCAAGGTTGATCGGATCCTAGAGAAGACTAAGAGAGTGAATCTTAGTGTGAGCTAAGTCAGTGTAATTGTTAGTCACTTGTAGGTTTCAAGTGCAGTTGTAACTCTTACCTGATTAGTGGATTGCCTTCATTCTAAGAAGGAAGAAATCACCTTAACGGGTGGACTGGAGTAGCTTGAGTGATTTATCAAGTGAACCAGGATAAAATCCTTGTGTGCTTTTCTATCTCTATCTTTTGCACTTAGTTCTCGAAAAGATTTGTTAAAATCTTTAAGGTGGTAGTTTTGTACTGAAAACGTTATTCAAACCCCCCCCTTTCTACCGTTTTTCATACCTTCAATTGGTATCAGAGCGCAAGTTCTGATTACCACACCTAACAGTGTTCAGTGATCCGGGCCGGTGTGAAAAACAATGGCTGCCACCACCAGTGAAACTCAAAGAGATGGTTACAACGCAAAGCCTCCTATGTTCGATGGTCAAAGGTTCGAATATTGGAAAGACAGACTGGAAAGTTTCTTTCTGGGTTTCGATGCAGATCTCTGGGATATTATTGTGGATGGCTATGAGCGTCCAGTTGATGCAGATGGCAAAAAGATCCCAAGGTCAGAGATGTCTGCAGATCAAAAGAAGCTGTACTCACAACATCATAAAGCAAGAGCAATTCTTCTAAGTGCTATCTCCTATGAGGAGTACCAGAAGATTACAGATCGTGAGTTTGCTAAAGGCATTTTTGATTCTCTGAAGATGTCTCATGAAGGAAACAAGAAAGTCAAAGAATCAAAGGCATTGTCTTTGATCCAAAAGTATGAATCCTTCATCATGGAGCCAAATGAGTCCATTGAAGAAATGTTCTCCAGATTTCAACTGCTTGTAGCTGGCATACGTCCTCTCAACAAGAGCTACACAACAAAAGATCACGTCATAAGGGTCATCAGGTGTCTTCCTGAAAGTTGGATGCCTTTGGTGACTTCAATAGAGCTCACGAGAGATGTTGAGAATATGAGTTTAGAAGAACTCATCAGCATTTTGAAATGCCATGAGCTGAAGCGCTCAGAGATGCATGATCTGAGGAAAAAGTCCATAGCCTTGAAATCCAAATCTGAAAAGGCTAAGGTTGAGAAGTCAAAGGCTCTTCAAGCTGAAGAAGAAGAATCTGAAGAAGCATCAGAAGATTCTGATGAAGATGAGCTGACTCTGATCTCCAAGAGACTCAACCGCATCTGGAAGCACAGGCAGAGCAAGTTCAAAGGCTCTGGAAAGGCAAGAGGAAAGTCTGAATCCTCAGGTCAGAAGAAGTCATCAATCAAGGAAGTCACTTGCTTTGAGTGCAAAGAATCAGGGCACTACAAAAGTGACTGTCCAAAATTGAAGAAGGACAAGAAGCCAAAGAAGCACTTCAAGACCAAGAAGAGTCTGATGGTGACATTCGATGAATCAGAGTCAGAGGATGTTGACTCTGATGGTGAAGTCCAAGGACTCATGGCTATTGTCAAAGACAAAGGAACAGAGTCAAAGGAAGCTGTTGACTCTGACTCAGAATCAGAAGGAGATCCAGACTCTGACGATGAAAATGAGGTATTTGCTTCCTTCTCTACCTCTGAACTGAAACATGCTTTGTCTGATATCATGGATAAGTATAACTCCTTGTTGTCTAAGCATAAGAAGCTGAAAAAGAACTTATCTGCTGGTTCTAAAACTCCTTCTGAACATGAGAAAATCATATCTGATTTGAAAAATGATAACCATGCTTTAGTTAATTCTAACTCTGTGCTTAAGAATCAAATTGCAAAGTTAGAAGAAGTTATTGCCTGCGATGCCTCTGATAGTAAGCATGAATCTAAGTATGAAAAATCTTTTCAAAGATTCCTGGCTAAAAGCGTAGATAGAAGCTTAATGGCTTCAATGATCTATGGTGTAAGCAGAAATGGAATGCATGGCATTGGCTATTCTAAACCAATTAGAAATGAGCCTTCGGTGTCTAAAGCTAAATCCTTGCATGAATGCTTTGTTCCCTCTGGTACCATATTGCCTGATCCTGTACCTGCTGAAGTTGCTAAAAACCCTCTTAAAAAGGGATCTTTCTCTATGACTAAATATCATGCAAATATTCCTTTAAAATATCATGTTGAGACACCCAAGGTGATCAGAACCTTTGGGGTAACTAACAAAAGAGGACCCAGAAAGTGGGTACCTAAGGACAAGATTATCTATGTTGCAGATATCCTTGATAGCTCCACTGAAACACCAATCATGGTATCTGGACAGTGGATGCTCGCGTCACATGACGGGAGAAAAGCGTATGTTCCGAGAGCTGAAACTTAAGCCTGGAGGCGAAGTTGGCTTTGGAGGAAATGAAAAGGGTAAAATTATTGGTACTGGTACTATTTGTGTAGATAGTAGTCCATGCATTGATAATGTTTTATTGGTAGACGGCTTAACACATAACTTATTGTCTATAAGTCAATTAGCTGACAAGGGTTATGATGTTATATTCAATCAAAAGTCCTGCCGGGCTGTAAGTCAGATCGATGGCTCTGTTCTGTTTAACAGCAAGAGGAAGAACAACATTTATAAGATCAGATTATCTGAGTTGGAGGCTCAGAATGTGAAGTGCCTTCTGTCTGTTAATGAAGAGCAGTGGGTATGGCATAGACGGTTAGGGCATGCCAGTATGAGAAAGATTTCTCAGCTGAGCAAGCTAAACCTTGTCAGGGGCTTACCCAATCTGAAGTTCGCTTCAGACGCTCTTTGTGAAGCATGTCAGAAAGGCAAATTCACAAAAGTCCCTTTCAAGGCAAAGAATGTTGTCTCAACCTCAAGGCCGTTAGAACTTCTGCATATCGACCTGTTTGGACCAGTGAAAACTGAGTCTATAGGTGGCAAGAGATATGGGATGGTTATCGTTGATGACTATAGCCGCTGGACATGGGTAAAGTTTCTAACCCGCAAGGATGAGTCTCATGCTGTGTTCTCTACCTTCATTGCTCAAGTGCAAAACGAGAAGGCTTGTAGAATTGTGCGTGTCAGAAGTGACCATGGTGGAGAGTTTGAGAATGACAAGTTTGAGAGTCTGTTTGATTCCTATGGAATTACACATGATTTCTCTTGTCCCAGAACTCCTCAACAAAATGGTGTTGTTGAGAGGAAGAACAGAACTCTTCAGGAGATGGCTAGAACCATGCTCCAAGAAACTGGCATGGCTAAGCACTTTTGGGCAGAGGCAGTAAATACAGCATGTTACATTCAGAACAGAATCTCTGTGAGACCAATTCTGAATAAGACTCCTTATGAATTGTGGAAGAACATAAAACCCAACATTTCTTATTTTCATCCTTTTGGCTGTGTTTGTTATGTTCTCAATACTAAGGATAGATTGCATAAATTTGATGCTAAATCTTCTAAGTGTCTATTACTTGGTTATTCTGATAGATCTAAAGGTTTTAGATTTTATAATACTGATGCTAAGACTATTGAAGAATCTATTCATGTTAGATTTGATGATAAGCTTGACTCTGACCAGTCAAAGCTAGTTGAAAAGTTTGCAGATTTAAGCATTAATGTTTCTGACAAAGACAAAGCTCCAGAGGAAGTTGAGCCAGAGGAAGATGAACCAGAGGAAGAAGCTGGTCCCTCTAACTCACAAACTCTGAAGAAGAGCAGAATCACTGCAGCTCATCCTAAGGAATTGATTCTGGGCAACAAAGATGAACCAGTCAGAACCAGATCTGCCTTCAGACCCTCTGAAGAGACCTTGCTGAGTCTGAAAGGATTGGTGTCCTTAATTGAACCCAAGTCCATAGATGAAGCTCTTCAGGACAAGGATTGGATTCTGGCCATGGAAGAAGAATTGAATCAATTCTCCAAGAACGATGTTTGGAGCTTAGTGAAGAAGCCTGAGAATGTCCATGTTATTGGAACGAAATGGGTATTCAGAAACAAGCTAAATGAGAAAGGAGATGTAGTCAGAAACAAGGCAAGGCTAGTTGCTCAAGGCTACAGCCAGCAGGAAGGAATAGACTACACTGAAACATTTGCTCCAGTAGCAAGACTGGAGGCAATCAGACTATTGATTTCTTTCTCAGTAAATCACAACATAGTTCTACATCAGATGGACGTAAAGAGTGCCTTCCTAAATGGCTATATCTCAGAGGAAGTCTATGTTCATCAACCCCCAGGTTTTGAAGATGAAAAGAAACCAGACCATGTGTTCAAATTGAAGAAATCACTCTACGGTCTGAAGCAAGCTCCCAGAGCATGGTATGAGAGACTTAGCTCATTCCTTCTGGAGAATGAGTTTGTAAGGGGTAAAGTAGATACAACTCTCTTTTGCAAGACTTATAAAGATGATATCTTAATTGTGCAAATTTATGTTGATGATATTATATTTGGTTCTGCTAATCAATCTCTATGCAAAGAATTTTCTGAGATGATGCAGGCTGAATTTGAGATGAGTATGATGGGAGAATTAAAGTACTTTCTGGGAATACAAGTTGATCAAACACCAGAAGGAACATATATCCATCAGAGCAAGTACACTAAAGAACTTCTGAAGAAGTTCAATATGCTGGAATCTACAGTGGCCAAGACTCCAATGCATCCAACATGCATTCTGGAAAAAGAAGATATAAGTGGTAAAGTATGTCAGAAGCTCTACCGTGGCATGATAGGTTCACTTCTGTACTTAACTGCATCTAGGCCAGACATATTATTTAGTGTTCATTTATGTGCTCGTTTCCAATCAGATCCAAGGGAAACCCACTTAACTGCTGTTAAGAGGATCCTAAGGTATCTGAAAGGCACCACTAACCTTGGCTTGATGTATAAGAAAACATCAGAGTATAAGCTTTCAGGTTATTGTGATGCTGATTATGCTGGAGATAGAACAGAGAGAAAAAGTACTTCTGGAAATTGTCAATTTCTGGGAAGCAATCTAGTCTCATGGGCAAGCAAGAGGCAATCAACCATTGCTCTATCAACTGCAGAGGCAGAATATATCTCAGCAGCAATATGCAGCACTCAGATGCTCTGGATGAAACATCAGCTGGAGGATTATCAGATCCTTGAGAGCAATATCCCAATCTATTGTGATAACACTGCTGCAATTTCGTTGAGCAAGAATCCTATCTTGCATTCAAGGGCAAAGCACATTGAGGTAAAGTATCACTTCATTAGAGATTATGTGCAGAAGGGCGTACTTCTTCTGAAGTTTGTTGATACTGACCATCAATGGGCAGATATCTTTACAAAGCCCTTAGCTGAAGATAGATTTAATTTTATTCTGAAAAATCTAAACATGGACTTTTGTCCAGAGTGAAGATAGATCAGAACCTCTGACTATGATACTTCTTGATCAGAAGATGTCTAGTCCAGAAGGTAACTCAATCAGAGTGTGTGTGCCCACTGGTACTGACTCTGAAGCTGAGACAACAACACGTGCGTCAGAATTTCTGATGCATAGTTCCTTGTGCCCGTGTGACAGTCTGTTGTGATTGCGTGTAGATATGCTTATCTCCTGTGTGTGATTGTGTATTTTACTGTTACTGTCTATCTTTAATTTTCAACCGTTGATCTTAAAGTGCTTTTTGAATCAACAACGGTTATTTGATAAAACCCACTATACACACACGTTCTCTCTCACTTCCGGTTTTCACTCTCGCACTCCCTGCTTTTCAAAACTGCCTCCTTCGTGATTTCTCTCTCGATCTCTCTTCATCCTTCAAACTTCATCTTCTACCTCAAACCTTCAACCTCTTCAAAATGGTGAGACAAACCAGAAGATCTACTGCAGATGCACCTCAGTTCCCTCACATGGTAGTCGGTTTGGCAACGGGTCAACGGGGCTCTGAGAACCCAGCACAAGAACAAGCTCAAGCTCAAGAGGAGATTGTTCCTATTGCAGAACGGGGCTGTGCCGTTCACTGTGTATTTCCTCCTGAGGAACTCCAAGTCCTTGCAGAATGGAGATTCAACCTCGACAACTTGGCTGCAAATGGGTTTGATCTTCGTCCTGAAGTCCAAGCTCAAGGTTGGGGAAACTACTTCAATCGACTTCGAGGACCGGTGTATGAGAAGCTAGTAAAGGAATTCTGGAAGCACGCTGATTGTGATGACACTCAGGTGGTCTCTTACATACTGGGTAGGAAGATCATCATCACGGAGAAGTCATTCGTGAATCTGCTAGGTGCAGAAACTGCTCATGGGTATCGGTTCTCACTGACGGAATCGAAGCTGAAACCCAGAACCAAGGACATCGTCAACAAGGCCCTGTACACCACCTTCAAACCGGGCAAGACGAGCTACAAAGTGATGGACCTTCAACCCAAACTCAGGGTCTGGCACAAGATCCTGCTCAACTGCATCAATCAACGACCAAAGGGCAGTTCTCCAGACTACATCAACTTCAATCAGAAGGCGATGCTGTTCTTCATTCAAGACAAGGAGAAGATCTGCCTTCCCTACTTCCTGTTCTCCTATTTGAAGGAATGCATCCGGAAGTCTCGCACCACCTCCTCCATCAAGTCAGCCATCAAATATATCCCTTTTGGGAGGCTGATCTCAGACTTCCTCATTGAAAGCAACTTGGTGCAAGATTTGATCAATGCTGGTTGCACAGAGGACTTGAGCACAATTGTTAGCGATGTCTTCACTGCCAACTCTCTGAAGAAGATGGGTTTGGTCCAGAAGAAGATTGCTCCTGCTCATGAGGACACATCTTCTGAGATCAGAGGAAGAAGAATGCCTCTGAATGACTACCCTCTGTGGACTCAAGCAGACCATCCTGAAGCCATCAGATGCTATGTTGAAGACCTCAGGGCTCAAGGATTCGAGATTGACCTTGATGAATTCGTCAGCAGACTTCCACCAGCTCCAGAGTTTCCTTCTCCTCCCAAGAAGAAAACCAAGAGGAAGATGGTTCTGGACGAATCCTCAGAGGAATCTGATGTCCCTCTGGTCAAGAAGGCGAAGAGCAAGCCTGATGATGATGATGGTGATGATAGTGAGGATGGTCCTCCAAAGAAGAAGCAGAAGAAAGTCAGAATTGTGGTGAAGCCTACTCGGGTGGAACCAGCTGCTGCAGAGGTCAGAAGGACTGAACCTCCTGCCAGAGTGACTCGATCATCAGCACATACAAGTAAGCCTGCACTTACCTCTGATGATGATTTGAATTTATTTGATGCACTCCCAATTTCTGCCTTACTCCAACACTCTTCAAATCCCCTCACTCCTATTCATGAATCCCAGCCAGCCGCACAAACCACCTCTCCACCACATTCCCCAAGATCTTCATTCTTTCAACCTTCTCCTACTGAAGCACCACTCTGGAATTTGCTTCAGAACCAACCCTCTAGGTCAGAAGATCCAACCTCTCTCCTTACCATTCCATACGACCCATTACCTTCTGAACCCATCATCCCCAACCAACCAGAACCCAAACCAACAGAACCACAACCCAGAACGTCTGATCACTCTGCTCCCAGAGCATCAGCACGTCCTGCTGTCAGAACCACGGATACAGACTCTTCATCAGCCTTCACACCTGTATCCTTCCCCATCAATGTCATTGACTCTCCTCCCTCCAATACCTCTGAATCACTTAGAAAATTCATGGAGGTTAGGAAAGAGAAGGTATCTGCCTTGGAAGAATATTACCTTACCTGTCCAAGCCCTAGGCAATATCCTGGCCCTAGACCTGAACGTCTAGTTGACCCAGATGAACCTATCTTGGCCAATCCTATCCAAGAGGCAGACCCCTTAGTCCAACAGGCTCACCCTGTCCCTGACCAACAAGAGCCAATTCAACCAGACCCTGAACCTGAACAATCAGTATCTAACCAATCCTCGGTTAGATCACCTCACCCTCTGGTTGAAACTTCAGACCCTCACCGTGGAACCTCTGAACCCAATGCTCCCATAATTAACATTGGTTCTCCACAAGGTGCCTCTGAAGCTCATAGCAGCAATCACCCAGCCTCTCCTGCACCCAACCTCTCCATCATTCCCTATACTCACCTTCAACCCACATCTCTCTCTGAGTGCATCAATATTTTCAATCATGAAGCCTCCTTGAGGCTCCGCAATGTGCAAGGTCAGACTGACCTCAGTGAGAATGCTGAAAATGTGGCTGATGAGTGGAACGATTTGAGCACTTGGCTGGTGGCTCAGTTTCCCGTTATGCTGCAGCTCCTGCATGCCGAGGGAAGTCAGAGCATTGAGGCTGCAAAGCACAGGTTTGCTAGGAGGGTGGCTCTTCATGAACTCGAACAGAGAACCAAGCTTCTTGAAGCCATTGAAGAAGCCAAAAGACAGAAAGAACAAGAAGAAGAAGCTGCCCGTCAAGCAGCAGCTCAGGCTGAACAAGCCAGACTTGAGGCAGAACGTCTTGAAGCTGAGGCTGAGGCAGAGCGACTTGCACCAGTTCTGTTTACTCCTGCTGCTTCTGCTTCCATTCCAGAACCTCAAGCTGCTCAGAACGTTCCTTCCAGCTCTACTCCGACAAGCTCATCCAGACTCGACATCATGGAACAACGTCTTGACACTCATGAATCCATGCTGATTGAGATGAAGCACATGATGATGGAACTTCTGCGCCGTACTGACAAATCTTAGTCTTTTAGGATCTCTTCTTTTTCTTCCTTTTCTTTTTTTTTTAACGTTGTTTTATTTAAACTCTGCTTATTTACTTACTTTAATTTGTTCATTTGTGATTCTATATGCATATATCTATATATATTTGTGTCACATATGTTTGCAAAACCTGTTTTATTCATAATTGTTCTATGTTTACATCATAATTCTTTCCATCATACATTATTCCCTATATCTAGAATGGAGGATCCTTCCTCATTCTTCTGCATTCTTGGCGCTGCTCCACTCTTTCCTTCTCCAGACGATCCAATGCATACTCTATGTTGCCAAGTTTGATGCTCAGATCATCTTTTTCTAGACTATCTTCTGTCGTCTTAAGTCTCTTTTCCACAGTCTCCTTCTCTTCCAGCAGATTCAGCTCCCGCTGGCAAAGCTCCTGAATCTCTTCCACGAAGCAGAGGAACTCCTTCAGATCTTTCTCCATCTCTGGACCAAGATCTTCTTCAAGCAGTGTCTTCGTCAGCTCTTGTATGGTCTTTGTACCATCGGGATGCCTAATATTGAGGAACATATCTTCCTCAAACGCCTTCCTTCTGAGCTCTTCTAATGCCATTCTGTATGATGCCATTTTTTTTCTGAATATTATTCGAGGTGTGAAGCTTACCTTTCTCTCCAACGTTTTTATAGGCTTCACTTTCTCTCTGAAAGTTAATGCTCTTACAGTTTCTCGAGGTTAAGTACTTGGTAACTGACCCTTCTATTTCCTCACTTGACCGGTGGTCAACGTTCATCCCTTGCATTAACTCTTCTATTTATTATCGCCTCACTCTGATTCTTACATCGTCTTCATTTTCTTTCAACTTAGACCTTCTCTAAGGGGGAAGTACCTTGTACTTCAAGCTAAGTTTTTCACACCCCAAGCTTTTTGCTTATGACAAAAAGGGGGAGTAAACCCAGTTTTTGATGTGTAAGATGTGTTAGTGTGACTTATTTTTCTTTTGGAGATTTTAAGAGTTCCACCTTCATGACCATAGATGTGTCACTGGGCAAATACAAGGAATACATTTCACTTCTTCTGAAGTGATTCTAAGTTGACTCTGATACCCAAGACTCTGATACCTTGTCCATGACTCTGATCACTTATGCGCTCTGATTATTCGTTTTTCATCTATGTCATAAGCTTTTCACTCTGAACTCTTATATGATTTAGCTCAGAATCTAGACTTTACTAACGTTTTCATCAAGCATTAGATTCAGGGGGAGCTAAGCTCAGAATCAAGCAGTGACTTGAATTCAGAATGAGCAAGATAAACTATTCACATCAGGATAAGTCTTATTCTATATCTCTAAACTCTGAGTGAATTCAGTTTAATGTTTAAGAATTGTTCATCAAAAAATCTTAGTTTTGTCATCATCAAAAAGGGGGAGATTGTAAGATCAAGTTTTGATCTAGTAGTACAACTCTATGTTTTGATGATTACAAGTTAACCTTTTGATATGAACAATTGTGGTACTCTAACGTGTTTTTCTGAGTGTGCTATTTACAGGCTCTGACCCTGACTCAATTTCACACAAATCAGAAGCACTGTGTATAAAGGGTAACCCAAGCAACGCTTTCGCATTCACCATGTTCAGTATGAACAGTGGAAAAGCTTCAGAAGATCTGAAGCGATACAAACTCTGATGAGGACTCAGTCGCTAGAAGCTCTGATGATCCAGAAGTTCTGACAACCAAGAAACACTGAAGGTTCAGATGTTCCGATGGTGTAGAAGACTCTGAAGATCCAGAAGCTGAATAGTGGAAACTCTGAAGTCCAGAAGCAAGAAACTCTGAAGGCCATGTTCTTCCCTCTGAGTTCAGAATCAGAAGATACAATGGTCAGAGGATCTGTGCTATCCCTCTGACTCTGATCAACCGGCTTCACAAGTTCCAATACGAAGCATTCCTCTGATCAGAAGTCTCCTAGGTTAAAAGGTCAAGTCGCTATCCAAGTACAAAAGCAAGTGTACCTTCCTGACGACCTACCTAACGTTCTCAGCCACAGCAGAAGCTGGATTTTCCAGAACTGCCCTCCAACGGTAGCATTTCCCATGCAACGCTCAACCCTAATCCTTGGAGTATATATAGAGGCTGAAGATTGAAAGAAGCGGCTAGAAGAAAAAAATATACAAGAAGCAATACACACGCGCAAGATATATTCTAAGCTTTCTTTCATCTTGTAATTTATTTTAGTTTACACTCAGCTTATTCAGAAGCAAACCCTTGTAAACACCAACCTCAAACAGTTGTTTGATTTTCCTTTAGGAGATCAAGGTTGATCGGATCCTAGAGAAGACTAAGAGAGTGAATCTTAGTGTGAGCTAAGTCAGTGTAATTGTTAGTCACTTGTAGGTTTCAAGTGCAGTTGTAACTCTTACCTGATTAGTGGATTGCCTTCATTCTAAGAAGGAAGAAATCACCTTAACGGGTGGACTGGAGTAGCTTGAGTGATTTATCAAGTGAACCAGGATAAAATCCTTGTGTGCTTTTCTATCTCTATCTTTTGCACTTAGTTCTCGAAAAGATTTGTTAAAATCTTTAAGGTGGTAGTTTTGTACTGAAAACGTTATTCAAACCCCCCCTTTCTACCGTTTTTCATACCTTCAGATTGTAGTGTATTGAATGATTGAATTACAAAATTGACCTTAAGGCTCAAAAAACTCTCCCTTTATATAGTTTATAGATAGATAGATAGATGACACAATAGTCAATACTATAACAAACATGAAATATGTTTTTGAAAGTACAAAAATGGAACTATCATGATGGAAATAACAATTGTATTCTATTGAACAACCAATATATTATGAGTGCACAATATATGATGACAAAAAAATATAAATATGCGTAAAGTAAAAGTTGGATAGTAAAAAATCTGATGGGAATGTAATGTATGGTTGGGGGTTAAGATTTTATGGACTTGCTATTAAGTTTCTTGGCCTTTCCATTAGGAGCTGTGATACAATTACTGGGAGCAAAATCTGATTTGGGAAGTCTTGATGGCTTTTACACTAGTATAGCTAATTTACCCCTTTATTATGCAGTGTCTCAAACTGTACACAACGACAATCTTACTTATCCTTAATTCCTCTACACCTTCAGTTAACCTGGCAACAAATCTTACGGTCTGACCGCCCTGAGTATCGGTGCTATCACCAATTTAATTATTTGAAAGAAAGTTTAACACAGGGTTCATTTTATGTTACTGAGGAACATGTGAATGAAGATGCTATAGGTTATGTTGAGATGTCCTTGGAGGAACACATATTCTCACAAGGATATGTGAAAGGAGAACTTGCTGCTACATATATTGTTACAGATGATTTGAGGATACAACCTGTCACTCATTTATCAGCCGTGCCCTTTATAAGAAGACTAGGAATCCCTCTTGATGACCTAGAGACAAATGATGTAACCATTGGCGTCTTGGAGTGCCTTGACCTTGTCAAAGTTTCTATGACCTCAACCTTTTGTTTCACCAATGGTTTTTCCAACTTGCTCGCCGAAGCTAACAAGAGGCAAAAGAAACAACAATGAGGATATGATTTGTGTGCTTAATTGCGTAGGGCTTTAGCTTAGAGAAAACTTCAGACTCTTACATGACTTGAAAACATTCAAATTTATTTTCTTTGTTACTTGATCACACTATTTTGATGATGTACTATTATGACTTTAGAGCATATGTCAATATTCTATTACAAAACTAAAATTGCTTTTAGTAAGATGTTACTGAAGTTTATTACTATCTTGGTACAAGAGTTCTTAATTTTCAAAAAAAAAGGTTGGATAGTAAAAAATGCTTTCAAGATGAGACAAGAAAAAAAAAACTTTTTTTTTTTGTTTTTTTAGCTTTTGATATATTTTTCAAAATTTTTTTTGTTTTACAAATCCAAGACTATTTATCCATCTCTTGTATCACATTTCTAGACTGCTTAACCCAATCCTGTTTATTAGACAATCTAACATGAGGAATATGTTTTGTTTATAAAACTTTATATGTGAGTAACACAGCAGGAAGAACCACAATTTAGGTCACTTAAGTTGTCTGACCCCCAAAGTAAAAAATGATCATATATGAAAAAAGCATACGTAACAATTAAAAAAACGGTTTTGTATTATCCGCCATAAAATAATTAACAAAAGGAACAAAAGTCTTTGAAAAAAAATTGCATCATACCGTCATAAAAATGTTCTTTTAAGTTTCAATCATGCATCATCCCGTGTTATGTGAAAAAATAAATTTTGTGAAACCCATACACATCATGAAATATGTTCATAGATCCTAATGAATACCTGCAAATTTTTAACTTGCCTATCATAAGTCTCGGTTAGCTTCAGTACTATCTCAAAATTTCCTTTTTGTACTTGTTCAAGTAATGTCTATATAATAAATCAACAAAGTTATGTTTATTATTAACAACAAAATAATACGATATGGAGTTAATGCCCAAAATTAAATCCTAATGATAAACAAATAGTTTTCTTCTACTATTAATGATGATTACTGAAATTTTGAAGAGAACAGAAAACATGTCAGACAACACACATCTTTTTCACGCATCACATTTTTAGAAAAATAACATAGTGCACAAATTTTTACTCGAGAAACTAGTAGACGTTTTTCCATCTTTAACGAAGAAACTTCAGCTTCTACATGTAAAAGAAGAAAAACAATAGGGTTAAAAACTATAACCGTCCCTGAACTTTGGGCGAGATTTGAAAACCGTCCCTCGCCGGAAAATTATCTGAAAACCGTCCTCAGACTATTGAAAACTGAATTGACCCGTCCCTCCGGCCACCATCTCTCCGGTGAGGCCCTTATGTGGCACGCCACGTCATTTAATGAGATGACGTGTAATATTTTTTTTTAAATAATAAAATAATACTTTGATTATCAGAATTAACACAATTAACCCTAAATCCCAAATTAACCATAAATTCCTAATTAACACTAAATCCCAAATTAACTGTAAACAACAAAATCAACATCTTATCCTTTCTGTTATAGATTTCGTCTGAATCCCATCCCTCTCCCTTGCTCTTTTTCATCCTCGACGAACACGAAGAACAAGGAGACAAGGCTGCGATCTAGGTAAGGTGATTCGATGATCTGAGGACGAAGTAGGTGACAAAGAGCACGAACCGGACAGAGGCTGCGACGACGAAAGAAGATTTCCAGGTTTGTAGTCTACTCATTATCGCTTAACATTTTAGGGTTTCGAATACGATTTGTGAGTCCATAATGTGTTTTTATGCCTTTCATTGCGAGTTGTGTGCTGTTTTTACTTGGTTTCTATTTTGGAGTTGAATCGGATTGTTGCTATTTTAGGGTATTTGTGTGCGATTTGGGTTTAGTGATGCTTGAAACTTTGCATGTTTGTTCATCACCATTGCTTGTTCTTGACATGTGTTGTTATGCATTTTGTAGGATGGGTTTCAGTGTGCTTGTTCATCACCATGGGGTTTTCGCCAGGGAGCCACACTGGCATTACAAAGATGTCAAAATCACTAAGGTTGGTGTTGATATGGATAGGTGGTGTTATTTCGAGTGCCTTGATACCGTGAAGGACTTGGGGTACACAAGAGGGAAGTTCAAAATTTGGTGGAGGACCCGCGATGATATTATTGCTCACAACTTCAGGCCTGTATTGACTGAAAAAGATGCCTTGGACCTTGCAACATTTGCTATCAAAAACATGGGTGGTTCTGTGCATTTGTTTGTGGAGCATACTGCTGATGAACTGCCCTCTAGTCCAATGGAATTGCTGAGGTTCCTTGATGGTAGAACTCCTCATCTTGCCAATGCACCAACATCAACTAAGTCTACAAGTATGCCTTTGAAGCCTCCTTCTAAGTGTGCTGCAGCAGCAGCTAAGGCTACAACATCAACTAAGCCTTTTAAGCTTCCTTCTAAGGCTCCATCCAAGCCTAGTCCTTCATTATGGGCTCCATCCAAGCTTACTCCTTCTAGCAGGCCTCCATCCAAGGTTACTCTTTCAATGAGTTCAACTGGAAAGAGGCCTGCTCCTTCAAAGGTTGCTTCATCTGCAAAGAGGCCTTCTACTTCCAAGGCTACTCCTTTATTCATGGCTCCATCAAAGGCTAAGGCTACTCCTTCATTCATGGCTTCATCTGGAAAAATGCTTGCTCCTTCAAAGGATGTTTCCCATGCAAAGAAACCTGCTCCACCCAAGCCCACCAGAAGGTCATATAGGATTATGTGCACTGTTCCAAAGACAAAGCAGAAGAGGCTTCCTGTTTTATTGGAATTGTCTAGTGATGAAGAGGATCAACCAGAAGTACAAGAAGAGGTGCTAACACAACTGGATAATGATATTGCTTATGATGGAGAGGGTGAGGCAGAGAACCAGGATGAAATTGATGCAGATGTGGAGGTTGAAGGTAAGTCCATAAAACTCACCCTTTATGTGAATTAATACATACAATAGTTGTTTCCAATTAATGATATTGTTCATGATCCAGAAGTTGTACCTGTACTTGAACCAGAATTACAACCTCAAGTTCAGGCAGATGTGGAGGTTGAAGGTAGGTCCAATAAAGTCACCCTTTATTTTCATTAATACATACAATAGTTATGTAGAAGACTTACAATGTCTTTATGTTTGAAGGCCCTGAAGTTGAGGTTCCAGTTAATGATGTGCAAGAAGAGGTGATGAATGAGGGGAATAATGAAAATACACTTGATGAAGATTCTACTTCAGGTAGTGATGATTCTGAACTTGATGTGCACTTCAGTGACAGTGAAGAGGAGAGGACACAGGGTATTGATGATGGATTTCAATCAAACACTGTTGGTGTGGCTGAAGTACTTTTGAATGAGCAGTTGAGGAAAATGACTGATGAGGATTCTAATGTGCATGCTGTACAGAATGTGGATGAGGAAATTGGTGGATTTCATGGTGATCATGACATGGAAGCTGGTTGGGAGAGTGAGGACTTAAATAGCATGTCAGAAGGTGATAGTGATGATTCTAATGAACCTGATAGGAGACATCTACAGTTCAGACCTGAAGATATGAGGCCAGAGTTCAAATTCAGGGTGGGAATGGAATTCACTTCACTGCATCAGTTTAAAGAGGCAGCTAAAGACCATGCTACACTTACTGGTAGGTGAATCACTTTCCCAAAGAATGATTTTGACAGAGTTAGGGCAGTGTGTAAGAAGAAAGATCAATGTCCTTTTGTGATGTTGTGTAGCAAGGTTGGTGGAAAGCAGACATTTGCAATCAAGACTCTGATTGCTCCTCATACATGTGGCAGAGTTTTTAACAACAAAAGTGCAACATCCAGCTGGGTTGCAAAGAAGGTGGTTGATAAGATGAGGGGTTCAAGGAAGATGAAGATCAATGATGTGGTTGAGGAGATCAGGATAGGTTTCTCAACTGGAATAACAAGGTACAAAGCATGGAAAGCAAGGAAAATGGCCTTGGAGATGGTTGAGGGAGATGCTAGCAGGCAATACTCCTTGCTTTACAGATTCAGTGCAGAGCTGAGGAGGGTATCCCCAGGTAACACATGTAAGATGCAACTAGAACACCCTACTGGGGCTATTCAACCAAGATTTGGGAGATTCTATATGTGTCTAGAAGGCTGCAAAAGGGGATTTTTACAGGGGTGCATGCCTTTCATTGGCTTAGATGGGTGTCATTTGAAGACACAATTTGGTGGGATTCTGTTATGTGCTGTTGCAAGAGACCCAAATGACCAATATTTTCCATTGGCATTTGCTGTTGTTAAGTCTGAATGCAAGGACAGCTGGGAGTGGTTCCTTGATTTACTTTTGCATGACATTGGTCCTGATAGAAGGTGGATCTTCATATCTGATAAGCAGAAGGTAAGTCAATAAACTGACCCTTTATTTGCATAAATACAATAATTGTCAATGAATACTTAGCATCTCTATGTTTGCAGGGCCTCATGTCATGTTTGGAAGGATATGAGCACAACTTCTGCTTGAGGCACCTTTATGCCAACTTCAAGAAGAAGTTTGGAGGTGGGGTTGTGATTAGAGATCTCATGATGGTAGCAGCCAAGGCAACATATAGACAATTATGGGAAAAGAAGATGAATGAGCTGAGGGCACAAAATCAAGCAGCATGGGAGTACCTTATTGCCATACCTACAAGCTCCTGGTGTAAGCATGACTTCACCTTCTACCCTAAGTGTGATGTGCTCCTAAACAATCTGAGTGAGTCCTTCAATGCAACAATCCTTCTGGCAAGGGACAAGCCAATCTTGACTATGATGGATTGGATTCGAACTTACCTAATGGGTAGATTTGCAACTCTGAGGGAAAAGTTTCAGAAATATAGAGGAGAGGTGATGCCCAAACCCATGAAGAGGTTATCAGTGGAGATAGAGAAAAGTGCATACTGGTTTCCTACATGCAGTTCAGAGGATAAGTTTGAGGTTAAGTTCATGGGTACTAATGGTGATAGCTTCATTGTAGACTTGAGGGCACAGTCTTGCACTTGTAATCTGTGGGAGTTGGTAGGAATTCCATGCAGGCATGTTGTTGCATGCATATCATACAATGGTCTAAACCCACAGTCCTTTGTGCATGATTACTACAAAAGAGCAGCTTATGAAGCAACCTATGGTCATGAGATCAGTCCTATTAATGGCCAGACAATGTGGGAACCTACCAATGACCCTGACATACTACCACCACTGTTTAAAAGGAGGCCTAGAAGACCTAAGAAACTGAGAAGAAGGGACCCTTATGAAGATATAGAGCAGACACATCTAAACAGAGGAGTTGCAAGGCACAGGTGCAGTAGATGTGGGCAGCATGGACATAATACAAGGAGATGCACACTTCCCCCACCTGTAAATGAAGAAGGAGAAAATTCTCAAGCACAAAATGAAAGTCAGGTCATTAATGAAACTCAAACACAAACTGAAACCCAAGCACAAAATCAAGTTCCCACAGTAAGTATAATTCAAGTATAATTGACATATGAACTGAAAATTGAAAATTGCATATTAACTGAAAATTGTATATGCATATGAACTGAAATTGCAGGATGGAGGAACCTCTCAAGCTGGGCCTTCTCAGCCTGGGCCATCTCAGGTTGCTAGACCACCTCAAGTTCGTAGGTGCAGAAGATGTAAGCAAGTTGGACACAATTCAAGGAGATGCAGTCTTCCTGTCATAACTCAAACTGCTACTTCTCAAGCTGTTCATGTAAGTTTATTGTATACTTGACAGATCTAAGGTCATATACAACAAATCATTATTCTAAAACAATTCATGAAATTGCAGGATGGAGCCTCTCAAGCTGTGCAATCTCAGGTTGAAGATGGAGCAAGAACTCAGGAAGAAGGTGTGGCGAATCTGCCAGGATCTGGAGCTGCATCTCAGGTTCATGGTGGGGAAGATCTGGCAGCTGCATCTGCATCTCAAGCTGTATGAGGAGGAATGATTGATGTAATTAGGGCTAATTACTCTCTGTTTTGTTTTGATAGCACATGGGTGCTCTTTTTGATGTACTTTGCATAGCACATGTGTGCTCATTTTGATGTACTTTGCATAACACATGTGTGCTCATTTTGATATACTTTGGACACCATATGGGTGGGTTTTTCTGATGTAGATGGCATTCAATGTGGACCACAAGTTGTGATGTTATGTTTTTTATTGCAAGTGGGATGGACCACTTTTTCTTATTGGGATCAATTTAGTCAATGAGATTCTCTTCTCTAATTGCTGTTAGCATTGATTAAAGGTTATAATATGCTTTATTTAAGTTATTTGTGCTTTCTAGGCCAGTAAAGAAATCAGAAACAATAAAGGGACAAGGGAATACAACAACTTTTTAAAGACAACAACAACCAAACTTTTGTCATTACTTTTCAATACCAAAGCTGTTACAATTGAAATTTTGTCAAGCTTACATAGTGCTATTGCAACCACAACCAACAAAGATGCATCAACCTAACTAGTCACAATTCTACCTACTTGAATTTCCCAAAAGTGAAGAACAACCCTAATCCTACAACCCACAACAGCACAACAAAGCCAACACTAAAAAAGGCCACATTATTCTTCATGGTTTCACAGTCAAGCTTCCTTTGCAGTTTGTTGTTCTTCTTCTTGCTTTCTTCCAATTTTCTGCTCAATTCATCATGTTTCCTCTTCAAATCCTCCAATTCATGCATTATTTTCAGTAATTCAAGGTCTGGTTGTCTTTCAGCACCTTGCCCTTAGACAAAATCATCCCACAAGAAAAACCCACAATCTTTAGGTGTCTGCAAATCAAAAACAAAATCATCACACCATTGAATTCGAGGTAAAACAGAACCATGAAGGGGTAGAGGAGTATGATTTACCTCGAAATCCCTGCATCTCCAGAACCTCCGACCTGGGTTCTTAGGAGTGTGTGAGGTCAGGTGCAAAATCAATTCTCCACACTCGCAAGTTCCTCCAGGAGGCAATGCGTTCAGAGAAGAAGCACGAGAACCAGTGGCAGAAGTAGAAGAAGTTGTTGGTCTTCTCATCGTGTTGCTCGATGGGAGAAGCAGAAGTAGAAAACGGAGAACACAATGGGAGAAGAAGGGGAACACGATGGGAGAAGAAGGGGAACATGAAGGGAGAGCAGAAGAGGAACATGATGAACCCTAACTCAGATTTGGGGGTTTTATGTGTAGATAGATTTGGGATTTAGGTAAAATTAGTGTTAGATAAAGGGTTGATTTAGGGTTAATTAGGAATTTATGGTTAATTTGGGATTTAGGGTTAATTGTGTTAATTCTGATAATCAAAGTATTATTTTATTATTTAAAAAAAAATATTACACGTCATCTCATTAAATGACGCGGCGTGCCACATAAGGGCCTCGCCGGAGGGATGGTGGCCGGAGGGACGGGTCAATTTAGTTTTCAATAGTCTGAGGACGGTTTTCAGATAATTTTCCAGCGAGGGACGGTTTTCAAATCTCGCCCAAAGTTCAGGGACGGTTATAGTTTTTAACCCAAAACAATATCAACTACCATGATATGAACATACAAATAGAAGAAAGAGAGAATATAAGCGAGACAGAGACATTCACAATTTGTTTTGATTGTCTGTTGGATCACGCTCCTTCTCAGCCAATTGAATATGTAAAGTCTCAAGTTGGCTATGTATTATTTTTTTTTCAAAAGGCTAAAAAGTATTTTTGGCCCCTGATGTTTTAAGTTTGTGCAAATTCTACCCCTACTCTATTTTTGTCGACGTTTATACCCATCATATTTTCAAACAGTACACCGTCTACCCCTCCGCCAGTCAGGCTTTCTCAGGAGAGGTTCCTGAGTGGATTGGAGAGATGAAGAGAAGTATATGAAGTTGATGATGATCAAGGAAATGATATAAATTAAATTTGCATGATATATATATCAATTATGTATGTAACTGAATTGGTTAAATGCATGTTTTGCTACTTATAGGTCTTGAGTTTGAATCGTCCATGTCCCCTTTTTTCCAATTTCACTTGTAATTTCCACGTGACAGATCCAAAAAATATTAAAAAAAAAAAACCAAATCAGCTCATTTCGTTAGTTTTTTAACGTCTGACTGACGGAGGGGTAGACAGTGCACTGTTTGAAAACATGAGGGGTAGAAACATCGACAAATATAGAGTAGGGGCAGAATTTGCACAAACTTAAAACATCAGGGGCCAAAAGTGCTTTTTAGCCTTTTCAAAAAAATGTTAACGAAATTGTTAACGTAAATAAAATGGTTGCAGAACTTCCAAATCAAATATCTGTTGCATTACACTCTTCTTAATCAATTGAATATATAGAGTCTCAAGTTGGCTATGTAGTATTTTATATTGAAAAATGTTAACGAAATGGTTCACGTAAATAAAATGGTTGCATCTATATAAAATTGAAAAAATTAATTTATCCTAAATCAATTCAACCAAAGAAATCTAGAACAAAATAAACTATAGTTACAAACTAAAAAATAACACTAAAATAATTGATTAAATATTTCCGCAAATGAATCAAATTAAAGAGATAAGACAATAAGGAAGTAATTGTGAAGCATTCATTCAATATTTTGTTATTTTAAATATTTATGCAAACAAAGTAACATATAGTTTTCAAAATTAAACAATTTTCTCTTGAGAAAAGAAATCCAATGGAACTGAGACGTAAGAAATAGTCATGTAAGATATTCCTAATACCTATTGATTGATTTCATCATATTTCTTTTGAGAACCAGAACTCTTTAGATCCAAATTCTCCTTTAAGTTCTTATGTCAAAAAAATATCCATGTTGTGAGTTATTGACGAAAGAGATTTTTGATGAAAGAGGGTTTTCTCCCCTAACTATTGTAAAATCTCTTTCAAGACTCTATCGTAGTATAACATCGGGTTATGTCGTCTCTACAGGGACTGTGTTGCTACGTACTAATCTCACTTGCTAGATATTAGATGAGCAGTTCAAATGAGAGAGACAATGAAGATAACGAGAAAAGAACGTGATAGATGTGAAAGAACGAAGCGTACCTAGGAAGTGATTTCACTTGATCGAAAACTTGTTCTCAACCATTATACTCATACAAGATAGATTTATCATTTAAGATGCTAATAAGAGCTATTCACCTACTAATTAACCTACCTGTTGAAACTCTAGCCTTAATTCCTTAAGTCATAGTAATCACAAAAGGAGCATTATCGTCTAAACCTACTCGATGAGACATATTCAACGCTTTGTTCCTATCCCAAGAAGTTCATGTTCAGGTGGATGACATCTAAGACCGTCACTCATAAAATCTCATTAACTCCTAAATAGATAATCCTATCTTAGCAGTGAGTATCCCGACTAGTCCCTTGGTTTAGACCTCTTTCCCAACTCATGATATTCTTTCCTAAGGGTTAATGTCTCCTATTGTCACATAGAAAACCTCAACTCAACTCAAAGACAAACCTTTCCTCGGATGACTAATGCAAATGATGGTCCCTCTCATTTACTAAACTTACACCAATTTCCCAATTGCTATGCAAGCCATTGAGATCATCATAAGGTCAAATGATACATGAAGTACAAAGAAAATCGACTAACCTAAGACATATGTGTTTCCCCTTTTATATGAACTAAGCATACAACAATCCATATCAATTTTCCAATGTGTTTATGAATCATAGAAGCTTTTATAACACCAATTGACCAAAAGAAGCATTAAGCATAAAGCGAAACTCCATACAATGAGAATCCATCATTAGAATTGCATAAAAGTGTATTGAACAAGTGGAAATCAAATTGCATCACAGGGGAAGATAGGATAGATGGAACCTGAGGTAGATTGGAGCCATGGTCTTCCGGAGGAGCTGTCACCTTCCTCTATGGGGCTCAAGCACCTACCCCTAAGGCTCAACCTTCCTCTCCAACAAGCAAGTGTCTCTCAGCCTCAAAAACTAAGAAAAAAGTAGTTTAAAAACGAGATATACCTTAGATTACAAAGTTTAGTATTCATAGGCAAAGATGATAGATGAGTCATGGATGTGTGTGGCCTTTCTGCACGCACATGCGTAGTATGCTGACATATTTGACCTCTTTTCGTAGAACGAGACGTGTGGATTCGTTAACCGTTGGATCGAGCTGAAATTTTAATATGTTATCAACAACATATAGATCTTCAATTTGATAGGTCAGCGATTAGAGAACCATCCCACACAATATGCAGCTCCTTTTCAACTTCCATCAGCTCAAGTTCTTGCTTTCAATGCAATTAGGGATTATCATTGGACTTCATTAGTCTTCAATCCTTTCATTTCAACTTCTGAAACCACTCTCATCAGTCATTACCTTCATCAATATTTGCTCTTCATCATCAATAAGATTCCAAAACATTCCGTCAAGAGCCATAAATGAAGGTTGGACACTTAATAAACAATCAAAACTCATTCGTAACTTATAAACATCACATTAAGCAACATTATGCCGAGGAATTTAGATCAATAATCAGCTTATGAGCACTTACCAATTTTGCCCTCACTTTTTCTAACACCTAGACCAGGGACTAAAACGAAAAAGACTCAAACCAAAGGTCTAAAAATGAAAGAAAAACCTACAAAGGACTAAAATGCAAATAATAATGCTGAAAATATAAATAGCTACAACTTAGCCTAAAAATACTATATGAGACTCTAAAAGATAAGATCAAAGAGAAATAAAGAATATAAAACCTATTAAAAATACCATATATTCCCATGTCATTAGTTATATCTTCGACATCAAGGAAAGCAATAAAAGAGGGAGATTGTAAGGTCAAAAGAGCTCTCCACATAAGGAGAAGTTATGTTTCGATGATAACAAAACAAGAAAGCAATTACTGAAGATCAACACGAGGAATGAGAAAGGAAAGTGCTCAGCAAAGAGAAAGAATATCTTAAGAGAAATCAGGTGAGGCCTACAAAACCAATAAACTATCCTAATCAAGCGTCTGTAAGACAAAGTTTAGGTCAGGTTGTACAACTCTATGTTTTGATGATAACAAGTTTATATTTGTGGATAAACAATTATGGTACTCTAACGTTTGTCTTTTAAGTTGTGGACAAACAGGTTCTGATTCTGATTCAAAGACATATTCATCAGAAGTTAAAGACCAAAAGAGGAACCAGTGAAACGCTTTTGCAATCACTACGTTCTTCTGAACGATAGTCTATGCTTCAAATGTTCTGAAGATTAAAGCTCTGATATGTGCTTTGAAGATTCAAGTGCTGATGATTCTGAAGACCAGAAGTTCTGAGCGAACGGTCCATAAGCTGAAGACTTGAAGATTCTGAAGTCCAAGAGAAAGCTGGCTCTCAAGACCAAAGTGCTTCTGATTCTGAAGACCAGAAGTTTTGAGTGAACGGTCCAGATGCAGAAGTTATGAAGGTTAGAGGATCCAAGCGTCCTCGTGACTCTGATCAAGTTGCTTCACAAGTTCCAACTTGTAGTGTCTCCAAAGATCAGAAGTCAACTAGGATAAGGCAAAGGTCATTGTCAATAGTACAAAAGCAGTGTACTATTATCGCACCTTACCTAACGAGGTTCAGCCACAACAGGTTCTGGAATTCCCAGAATTTCCCTCCAACGGTTAGATTCTTTCAACGGATACAACACCTTTACCTTGGAGTATTTACAGGATGAAGAGAGAAGAAATTGACTAAGAAAACTATTGCGCAAACCAAGTGAAACTTACCAGCGAATACCTTAGCAATATTTCTTCATTGTTCTTATTGTGTTTACTCCTGCTTGTTTAGAAGCAACTCTTTGTAAATCCAAATCTTTCACAAATTTGTTTGTATTTCCTTAAGGGACCGGGTAGGTCATATTCCTTGAGAAGACTAAGACTTGTGTGTCTTAGTGTTGCTAGTTCTTAGATTTGTTAGTCACTGAGCAAGGTGTGCTAGTGCAGTTGTAACAATCTTTGATTAGTGGATTACCTTCATTCTACGAAGGAAGAAATCACCTTAACTTGAGGGATTTATCAAGTAAACCAAGATAAAACACTTGTGTGCTTTTCTCCTCTCTTTATCTCTTGCACGTTGTGTTCTTAGAAACCGAGAATATTTGCTAAAATCTTAAAGGGAAAGTCTTTAAACGTAAAATCCTATTCAACCCCCCCCCCCCCCCTTTCTAGTGTTTTTCATACCTTCAACATCATCATTTCTTGGTATAGTCCACACAAGTATGGTATGAACTCAATCATCCAAGAAAACATTGTCCATAGCCTGGATCGTCCATAGCTTCTTCGTCCATCTTCTACACGGACCAAGGACTTCATCATTTGACCAGAACTCTTATCAAGGATCCTACTACAAAAGTGACTCATATCAATAGAGACTAAGCTAGGTGAAAGAAAGTCAAATCGTCCACTGATTCGTGACAAAAGAAAGAGAAACAAAGAGCTAAATTTGTCCACACGTGACTTGCCCAAGTCTGACAAGATTACAACAATCAAAGGAAAATGCAAAGTACAAAGCTGAAAAATCTTTAGAAAGCTATGAAGCATGCCTTTATTTCTAAAGAAGAAAAGTCATATCTGACAATTGCATTAATGGTAAAGAAGCTTTTAAGGTACAACATAGTACTAACAGCTCATGGATTAAAAGAATTAATAAAAGTACAATCCCCGACAACGCCAATTTGATGAAAAGGGATTTGATGAAAAGAAGGTTTCCTCCACCAACTATTATCAAATCTCTTTCAAGTTGGTTTCATCGGGTAATGTCGTCTACATAGGGATCATGTTGCTACGTACTAATCTCACTAACTAGACATTTTATGAGAAATTCAAAGATGATAATTATTCAAATGAGAAAGACAATTTATGTGAAAGAAGAAAGCGTACCTAGGAAGTGATTTCACTTGATCGACAACTTGTTATCAACCATTATACTCATACAAGAAAGATTTAACATTTGAGATGCCAACAAGAGCTATTCACGTACTAATTCCTTACCTAGGAGAACCTACCCGTTGAAATCCTAGCCTTAATTCCTTATGTTCTAGTAATCACAAAAGAAGCATTATCGTCTAAACCTACTCAATAAGACATACCAAAAGATTTGTTCATATCCCAGGAAGTTCATGTATAGGTGGATGAAATCTAAGATTGTCACTCATTAAATCTCATTGGCTTCTAACTAGATAATCTTATCTTACTGGTGAGTAACCCGACTAGTCACTCGGTTTAGGCTTCTTTCCCAACTCATGATATTCTTACCTAAGGGTTAATGTCTCCTATTGTCACCTAGAAAACCTCAACCCTAACTAAAGACAAACCTATCCTCGGATGACTAATGCAAATGGTGGTTCCTCTCATTTACTAAACTCACACCAATTTCCCAATTTTCATGCAAGCCATGAAGATAATCATAAGGTTAAATGATACATGAAGTACAAAGAGAATCAACTTACCTAAGACATAGGTTTTTTCCCCTTTATATGAATTAAGAATACAACTACAATCCATATCAATTTTCCAATGTGTTTATGAATCATAGAAGCTCTTAAAATATCAATTGGCCAAAAGAAGCATTAACAATGGAGAGGAACTCCATCATTGAAAATCCATCAATATAATTGCATAAAAGTGTATTGAACAAGAGTAAATCAAATTACATCACAAGGGAAGAGAGTAAAGATGTAATCCAAGGTATATTGGAGTAATGACGTTCCGGAGGAGCTATCACCTTCATCCATGGTGCTCAAGGACCTACCCCTAAGTGGCCCACGCATGTGCGTGGCCTTGCTACACGCACATGCGTGGCCCATGCACATGTGTGGCAAGACGTCAAGCCACTGACTAGCCACGCATGTGCGTGGTTATGGTGTATGCACATGTGTGGCACACAACAGTGGCATATTCTTTTCATCTTCTTTCAACTCTACTTCTGGTCTTTAATGCACTTAAGAGCCTTCATAGGTCTTCAATCCTTTCAATGTTGACTTCTGAAACCTCCCTTCAGGCTTTACCTTCATTAACCCATGCCATTTCTTGACCAAAAGATTCCTACTCATCGTTTCATGAGCAATATGTTAAGTTCAAACGCTAGATATATTGTTTATCATATTTTGAATAATAACAATTTTTAAGAGTATATGTGACGTGATTAAATATATCATGTGTATTGCATTTCAGGAAATCACAATTATGCCTCTCACACCTTGTCGTCTCTTATTCAAAGCATAAGACTATATAAGGAGACGCTCAACCAAAGAAGAGAAAAGACAAAAGCATCAAAGGAAGACAAGACAAGCGAAAGAAGTCAAACATGCCTCATCGTCTAAGAAAGAAGATCAAAGGAAGAGTCAAAGCTACAAGGAAGACTATACAAGCAAAGAATCAACCCTGCCAGATCATTTATCCAAAAGAAAGAAAGAAAGAAGAAGAGAGATCAAGATACAAGAAGGCATGAGTAAGAAGAGTCAAATCATAAGGATTATCTGAAGAAGAAGATAAAGCTTCAAGTCAACTCATGCAAGATCAAGCGAAGCTATCAGACCGTCTGAGAAGACTGGACTCAATGTCTGGGTTCAAACGTCTATCTCAAGGATGACCAAAGGAAGAAACGTCCAGAGAAAAGAGCGTCATATTCAAATGGAAATATCTCTGACATTCTTGAAGAGAAATTCAAGTGCTATGAAATCACGTGATACTCTACAAAGCATGTTGACCAAGGAAACAAGCACAAGATGTCACCATCAAGGTTTCCTCTTTCTCCCTCAAGCAAGAAATGAAGAAATGGAGCAAAGCTTATTGTCTACGCGTACAAGTAACTATCTTATTCAGGCAACGCAAGACAATCCATTTCTGAAGAAGAAGATCTTGGCCAAATCTATCACTCGCATTGTGATTGACCGTTTGAAGAAAGGAATAAAGCATGTGTTGAACTGATAGATCTTCTAAAGAGCAAAACGGATAAAGCAAGGAACATTGTCTAAAGCTTAGAAGAAGTAGAACTTCTGAAAGGAACAACGTCTATCATAAAATGAAGTATGCAGCTTCGGAAAGAAAGAAAGAAGAATGAGCTTCTTAGTTAGATAATCTGAAAGAAAGCAGAATGACTGAAGCATGAAATATCGTCTGAAAAATAGAAGAACGATGAAGAAAGGATCGTTTGAACCAGAAGGAAGACGACAAAAGCAGAAGGATAATCTGAAGAAGAAATTAAGCTTGCACTCAAAGAAAGCTACAACAACGTCAAATCAAGTTCACTTCTCGTTGAAGAAGAAGCCAAGAAATCTTTGTGTAGAAGTTTCAAAGAAAAATCACATGATCTGACACAATGCTATGTTGAAGATAAAGGAAATATGGTGTCACTATCAAATTTTAATATTTGTACACGAGCAGATAGAAGTCCAGACCAATGCCACCTGCTATATGACAGAATACATCTTTTCGGCAAAAGGTCTCAATCAAACAATACTATGCATCTGACGCAAGTACACTTTGTACCGTTTGATCTAACGGCTAGAATCTTCATGAAGAACAAGCTCCAACTGCTATAATCATCTCACAGAAGATTCAGAAGTATAAAGGGAAGAAGTGAAGACTTGAAGAAAAAGCTTTTCACCTCATCAGAAAAAGCTTCTGGGCACACAATCAAGGGAGCCTTTGGGATCTACAGAATTTCCCTCAAGTTTAAAGAAGCAAAAAGAAGCCTCAGAGCTCATCACTTTGATACGATCATCAACATCGTCTACTTTAACATGAAGAGTGTAATTCTTAAGAGTCATACACCATCTAACTCTTGCATGTAAAAGAACATAAAGTATATCCTTAGAGTCAAACCTCATCCAAAATACTTTATGATTCATAAACTTAAATGTATCTATCATCACTCTTTTTAGAAGAGACCTATGTTGATGAAATGATCTTGAGAAAGATCGTTTAAAGAGAAGTCCTTTAAACTTGTTGTAAAGGAGAAGTCATGATAATACTTAGTGATGAGAAGTCCTTATAATATTTTCATTGCATGGAGAGGCAGCGTCCAAAGAATACTCAGTTTGCATGAAGAGGTAGGGACAAAGAATACTTGGTTTGCCTGAAGAGGCAGAGACAAAGAATACTTGTGTTTTCCTTATAAGGAGAAGTCCTTGATACTTGAGCTTAGTGAAATCTTGGTTTAGCCAATGACTGGATGTAGCCCTATCGTTCTGGGGGTGAATCAGGATAAAAATGATGGTGTGCATCGTCTACTTCCCTTCTCTCGCAATTCCGCTGCACCAAACGATCCAATAAAGATGATGAATCTTTAATCGTTTGGAAATCCAAGTTTTTTGATAGCACAATTCAAATCTCCATTTCTTGTGCTACTTTGATCAACTTCAATTACAACATAATATAATTACACTATCTTTTTTTGTCTCTTATATTGTCCACCAAATGGACTATTTAATTAAAAAACCATTTAAGCACCATATCACATAACTAATACACATTGACAAGTGTGTGAGGGATTTCCATATAAGCCAAATCACCGATTAACATGGATGATCAGTTAATATGGAAAATGAAAATAATATTATTCTAGATATCACAATAAAGTATTTTAAGTAATCAACTAAAAGACAAGAGTAAATATAAAATTTTACTCGAAGGAAAATGTATTTAACCTGAAAATGAAAATAAGGGAAACTCTATATATGTCTATGTTACGTAATTTGTGTTTGAACTAGTGTTCTTTTTACCCGTGCGTTGCACGGGGAATATGTTTATTGTATTTGATACATCGATCCTATTTTAAATTATAAAAAAATTTAAGATACTAAAAATGTAAGAAAAATCTTAATGAAACAGATGATAAACACATATTAATCATGGAAAAAAAAAAGAATGTGTCTATTGTATTTGATACATCGATCATATTTTAAATTATAAAAAATTTAACATACTAAGAATGTAAGAACAATTATAATAAAGCAGATGATAAACACATATTAATCATGGGAAAAAAAGATTGTGATAGTAGCATAAATTAGGGTTGTGAAAGATAAATCATAAAATATGACATCATTTTGTTTATTTGAAGTCATAAAATAGCAATATATCAGATTTTGTACAAAATTTACGAACCTTAAACTGACAAAAATAATTTTGCATAGATTTCAAATTAGCCAACATAGATTTGTTTTGGCAATAAATTTTAGGTGCAGAAATTTCTCCTCTCCATTTATAACCGAATGCATTCAGTTGGTATCCCATTTGATTTTATTTGAAATTTAACATAATATCAATCAATTAGTTTAGAATATAATGATTGTTTAAAAAAATATAGTGATACTTTTTATATAAAATAAAATCTCACGTTACATATACATAAAGAAATCTCTAAAGTTGAAAAGAAGATTTTAATATTTTATGAAAAAGTTTCTCATATTTAAAATTTTTAAATGAGCCAACATAGATTTGTTTTGGTAATAAATTTTTGGTGCAGAAATTTCTCCTCTCCATTTATAACTGAATGCATTCGGTTGGTATCTCATTTGATTTTATTTGTAATTTAACACAATATTAGAGTATAATGATTGTTTAAAAAAATATAATGATACTTTTTATATAAAACAATATGTCACGTTACATATGCATAAAAAAATCTCTAAAGTTAAAAAGAAGATTTTAAAATTTTCAGTGTAACACATGTCAAAATAGGAGAAGGATTTACTTATACATAAGTGGCAACACCTTGAAACATCATTACAACAAACATTGATCTTTGCATGCTCTTTTTTGCCACCATTTATCAAGAAGTGTGGTCCTTTAGAGCTGTATAGTAGCCACCAACTGTATTTAGAATAACACATTTTATACTATTCTTGGTGTAGAACTCATGCTCTATTTCTTGCAAATCCATCACATATCATCAATTATCGTCATGCTTCTTTGGTAGTTGGGAGCATCAATGTATTTCTTTTACTCTACAACATTGGGAATTATATTAAATTGTGCAAGATGATGCATCTGTTATAGAAAAAAATGCAAAACCAAATTGCAAACCAAGCAAGAGCTTACATTGCACATGTGAGATGGACAAAATAGATTGAGAGGAACAATGAAATAATGTTTAGGTAGTGGAAAACAATTGAATTACCAAAAAAAACGGTGAGCAGCAGACATGCAAGTCCATAAAACCCGGATAAGAGTTAATAATCTTTTTATACTAAGCAATCAGAATGTGTGAAGGCTATAATAAATTTCTTCCCTTACCTAAAATTGGGATGAGAAGTGATGTCCATAGAGCTCAGCAAAGTCCCTATCCTCATTATATGAACCAAGAACTGTTCATTCTGCCACCAATCTTATATCCTAACCCCATTTCACATCAGATCAAGAATTGCAGTAAAAAAATGGAGACGAAAAGTATAATGAACCACATACTGGAAAAGTTACTTATTTGATCAGATTAATAATTCTAAGATCCAAAATCAACACAAATCAGTAGTTATAAATTTATCAGCAAGAAATGAGATAGCAAGAGCAAAGGCCATAAATTGGTGAATGAAAATAAGGAAATTTTATATGATTCATTCTCCTTATCCACATTCCCTTTCCATTCAGCTCATTAACTGTGTTCAGGCTTGCTTCCCACTAAGCAAAAGTTCAAGTATCAGTTATGAAGCCAAACTAAATGTAACTTATGAGTTATAAAGATGCAGCTATGAGTACAACTAATACCCATGGATGTGACAGGTATAAAGGTGCAGTTCCCGGACCATAACCCCAAACATTCTTGAGCCAAATAGGAAACTGCCTGAAAATCAAATAGAATTAGACCTTTAGTTAAGCAAATTTATAATTTTAACCCTTGTACTAATTGAAAAAAAGCTTCCACTATTGAGACAGTAAAGCAAAATAAAAGATACTATAGCTATGTCTAAAAGCGATTTACAATTGACAACAAAAAAAAGCTATTAATTAATAAGAAAAATAGCAAAATCTGGAATTGAAAGCAATCATATGAATAAGTATCTTACCTAAATCTCATTTCTTTATCTAGGATCTTGGGTCAAATTTGTTGGACGTCCCTTCTTCTGAAAGAGTTTCTCTGCCTTCATGATGCTGACATTGTAGATGAAGTTTTGACAACCAAAACTGGAAGATAATGATGCAATTAAATAAACTTGCAATGGGAAGGATAAAAGCATGTAAGTCTTCTATCAATTGGCCGGTTAAGGACATTCAGAATAAGGGTTGCATAAGAGAAAGCATCACAACATTAGTTTATTTAAGAGATATGGAAGTATCACAGAGACCACCAACAAATACTAAAGCATATATGAAATTAAACAAAACAATCACAAAATAGGGAACAATGAACAAATTAAGGGAAAATTAAAGGACATGGCTTTTAGGAATTGAATCAACACTACCAAATATAGTGCTCACTAATTAGGTCAATCAAATTCAGCAACAAAAAAACCTTTAGGAAGCGAAGCATAAACATTTATGTCAAACACTTACACAATTATCAACTTACTCAATTATCAATACCACATTAAGCAAGTTGCATACTCGAGTAATCTTCCTCATTTTTCCTCCATGTCAACCGGTTCACAGTAGAGACATGTAGGGGAGGAATCTTAGATAATTAAGGCAAATCTTTTAAGATTTTAATATTTTATGAAAAAGTTTCTCAAATTTAAAATTAAATTTAAAAAATTGGTTTCAAGATTTGTTATGGAAATAAATTTTAGGTAAAAAAAAGTTTATTTTTAGAGTATTAATTAATTTTTTTATTTTTATTGAATTTTCAGATTATTATTTAATTAATGATTTTATGAGTTTTTATTGTGATTTGGTAGTTTTTATTAATTCATTTTTAAGGTATTTTTATTGAATTTTTAGTTTTTTAATCTTTTTAAATTTTATGAATTTCTTTTTCAGATATTAATAATCTATTTAAATCATAATGAAATAAATTTAGTAAGGAGTAATCTAGGTAAATCTTAGATAATTAGGAAAAATATTTTAAATCAAATCTAAAATTTAAAAAGCTACTAAATAAAGATAGATAAAAACTACAAAAATCTAGAAATCACAATAAAAACTCATAAAATCTTGAATTAATTAAAAATCCGAAAATTCAATAAAAATACCATAAAAATTAACTAATACTCTAAAAATAAATAATAAGATAAATTAAGATAAAATCCTGAAATAAACAACCTAAATCCTAATCAAATCTAAAATTTAAAAAGGTATTGAATAAATATAGATAAAAACTATCAAAATCTGGCAAATCACAATAAAAACTCATAAAATCTTGAATTAATTAAAAATCCGAAAATTCAATTAAAATACCATAAAAATTAATTAATACTCTAAAAATAAATCAAAAATAAATTAAGATAAAATCAAGAAATAAACAACCTAAATTCTAATCAAATCTAAAATTTATAAATGTATTTTTTTATGCAAATTAACCTGAAAATGACACTTGAAATTTTTTTTTCTGAGAATTAACGTGAAAATGACACGTCACTAAATCTGCCTAATAGAAGTTCTTTTTTTCTAATATATATTGAAATAAAATTTAAAAATGTACTAAATAAATATAGATAAAAACTATCAAAATCTAACAAATCACAATAAAAGCTCATAAAATCCGGAATTAATTAAAAATCCGAAAATTCAATAAAAATAAAATAAAAAATAATTATTACTCTAAAAATAAATAATAATATAAATTAAGATAAAATACAGAAATAAACAACATAAATCCTAATCAAATCTAAAATTTAAAAATGTACTAAATAAAAATAGATAAAAACTATCAAAATATAGAAAATCACAATAAAAACTCATAAAATCCGGAATTAATTAAAAATCCAAAAATTCAATAAAAATACCATAAAAATTAATTAATACTCTAAAAATAAATCAAAAATATATTAAGATAAAATCAAGAAATAAAAAACTTAAATCCTAATCAAATCTAAAATTTAAAAATGTATTTTTTTATTAAGGAGAAATAAGGTAAGGAAAAATCAGGGCACATGTGGCAAGTGGGGCCAAGGAGAAAGAGCTTACATGTAAAATATTAGGTGAGAATTAATCTGGGAGCGACACGTCACTAACTTGGCCTGTGAGAGCGACACGTCATGCTAGAAGTTGTTCTTTTCTAATATATATAGATAACCGTTAATATAAAAACACATTCATCACAATTCACTATAGTTGAACTCAGTTCATTTTTCACCTTATAGTGGTTCATTTTTCACCTTATAGTGTAAGTGCTCACACAAATAATACGGCACCCAAACATTAGTACCCAAACATTAGTAGTAAACAATGATTATCATGTGTGGACAAGGACACTATGTATTCATGTATCTTCTCATGGAACATGCATAATATCGAATGTCCAACAATTTCTCTAACTTCACGCGTGGGACAAGGAACTTAGCGCACCGGTGAATATTGTTGGACCTTGTCCTACGTTTTATTTTGTGTCTGAGATAAGTAGATACATTTGGCAGGTAACAAGGGTCTAGTCTCCGCTACCGGCCGGTGTGAAAGCTCTATGTGCTGTTGTGTTGTATTCAGGTTCTTCAATTGTATTAATTGATATCTTGACTTTCGTTTGTGACGGTGATTTCCTGTTAATGGAAATTTTGACTTCCTTTTCATATCCCTCCACATGTTGCCCGTGAGGAGTTTACGCCTTGAAACATGTTATTTATGCAAATCAAAGTAGGAATTATAATTTCCACTTCAAGATGGAGATTTCACTACAAAAAAAATTGTCATTTAGTGGGAATTTAATGGAAATACACCATCAGTGAAAATATTTTTTACACATGCATCCAATGATGAGTCGCCAAATCAGAAAATAAACTTTAAATTTAATTATAATAAAGTAGAACATAAATGCTTTTGAATATGTGGCATCCAATGATTAGACGTATGTGTAAAAACACTTTACACTGACAGTGCACAACCAATAAACTCAATTTTTAATAGTTAGGGGGGTTTTACTAAACCTCTAATTAACTCGCGGAATTTTACTAATTTTCCCTCGTTTTATTTCAGATCTCTTTTCCTAATTCCCTCTCTCACGACTCACACCTCACATCTCTCTGCAACTCTCTCACCTCTCTCTATCCCTCCATGGAACCCTAGATCGTTATTTCTCCACTCTCTTCTCCCATCGATCGTTGTTTCTTCACTATTTTCTCCCACTGATCGTTGTTTCTTCATTCTCCACTCTCTCGATCTCCGATCATGGCCTCCTCTTAGGTAATTGTTGTTGTTCCTTTGTTATGTTGTCTGCATTTTAGCTAAGTTAAGTTTTTGGCCAACATGTCGGACCTGATGTCACAACATCTTGCCTGTGACATCCGTCCCTGCGATACCTGCAAAGAGTTGGCTAGATTTTATGTGAAGCTTCGTTTTGATTACTTGGTGATCAAGCTAGGGTATTTCTGGAAGCTTCTATGCGCCGTTCAAGGATTATATTCTATGTGATCAAATCGGTTTCAATGATTTGATCTGAGATTGTGTGGGAGTCTTATTTCTGGAATAGGAAACTTTTTATTGAAGACTTTTTCTGCAGATTTGTTTCCTAGTAACTCCCTGAGTGTTGTGTGGACCTTTGTTTGTCCAAGCCCATCGAAGACAAGGTCTGGATGACTACTATATATGAAGACTGAAACCTAGTGTTTAGGTAGAGAGCTTCTGTTGAGTAAAACTAGGGTTTACTCTTGTCTGTGTTCATACTTGTTGTTCTCTCAGCATATTCACGTATTGATTCTTTTGCTGAGAGTTGAGTTTTTGTTGTTTGATCATGAGATATGTCTTTGCTCTTGTGTTGAGCTTTTGAATCACTATGGCAGTGATTGAGAGAAAGTGAGAGGGGCTCTCATACTTAGGGGGAGGACTAAGTAATAAACACTTGTAGAGATAGGTAGAAAAGGCTGTGAACTGGGGCAGTTCAGTTAAGACCTTTTGTGTACAATTTCTCTAAATAGTGGATTATCTTTCTCTTGGGTGAAAACCCTCCAAACGTATGTGATTTTGCACCGAACTGGGTTAACAATCCCGTGTGTCTTGTCTTAGTTTATGTTCTCTGTATTGCATATTCAATTAACTGTTTTGTATCATGTTGTACAAGATGTCTTAGACATCTGGTAGAACATTTGTCCGCGTGTGCCAGAATTTCAATTGGCATCAGAGCAGGCACCCTGTTCTGATTGGGTGAGCTCCAGGGATTTACTTTTCTGGTATCATGGACAACGGCAAGGATGTGGGTTCAATTCACAGGCCACCTATGCTTGATGGGACAAATTATGACTACTGGAAGGCTCGCATGGTTGCATTTCTTAGATCTATTGATGATGGAAAGGTGTACAAGTCAGTGCTCAATGGGTGGACTCATCTAGTACAAACCAAAGAAGGAACTTCTACTATTGAACTCAAATCTGAAGTGAACTGGAGCAAGACAGAAGATGAAGAAGTTGCTGCAAACTCTAAGGCTCTTAATGTTATTTTCAATGGTGTGGACAAAAACATGTTTAGGCTGATTCATACTTGCACTGTTGCTAAGGATGCTTGGGAGATTATCAAGGTTGCTCATGAAGGTACAACGAGAGTTCGCCTGTCAAGACTTCAATTGCTAACTACTCAGTTTGAAAATCTCAAGATGAAGGAGGAAGAAACAATCTCTGGGTTTCACATGCGTGTACGTGATATTGCTAATGCTTCTTTTGCTCTGGGAGAACCTATGTCAGATGAGAAGCTTGTCAGAAAAATTCTCCAGTCATTGCCCAACAAATTTGACATGAAAGTCACTGCCATAGATGAGGCACAGGATATCAGTAGCATCAAAGTGGATGAACTTATTGGATCACTACAAACTTTTGAAATGTCTCTAATGATAGGCTAGAGAAAAAGAACAAGAGCATTGCTTTTGTGTCTAATATGGATGAAGATCAAAGTGACAAAGATCCAGATGAAAGTTGAAGGTATGAAAAACAATAGAAAGGGGGGGGGGGGTTTGAATAGCGTTTTCAGATAAAACTTTTCCCACTTGAGATTTTAACAAATCTCTCAAACAAAGAATGCAAAGTGCTAAGATAAGAGTTGAAGAAAGCACACAAGGATTTTATCCTGGTTCACTTGATAAATCCCTCAAGCTAATCCAGTCCACCCGTTAAGGTGATTTCTTCCTTCTTAGAATGAAGGCAATCCACTATTCAGAGTTTGTTACAACTGCACTAGCAATCTGCTCAGTGACTAACAATACAATGAACTAGTAAAGACTAAGATTCACTCTCTTAGTCTTCTCAAGGATCTGACAAACCTTGGTCCCTTAAGGAAAACAAACTAACTGTTTGAATGTTTGGGTTTACAATGAAATGCTTCTCAGAAAGCTAAGGTAAACACAATGAGATCAGTTTGAAGAAAGATTGCTAAGAGAATATTTTGATGTTGCTTGAGCTTGAACAAAGTTTCTTAGGCGGCATCTTTCATCTTCAGCCTCTTTATATGCTCCAAGGATTAGGGTTGTATCTGTTGCATGGATTGCTACCGTTAGAGGGCAAATCTGTAACTTCCAGATTCTGCTGTGGCTGAATATCTTAGGTAAGGTCGTCAGGATAGTATAATTTCTTTTGTACTTGGACAACGACATGACCTTTATCCTAGTTGACTTCTGATCAGAGCGATGCTTCATGTTGGAACTTGTGAAGCTTGGTGATCAGAGTCAGAGGGAAGCTTGGATCCTCTAACCTTCGTAACTTCTGTTTCTGGATCTCAGAGTAGAAAGTACTTGGTCTTCAGAGCCAGCTTACTCTTGGACTTCAGAGCCATTACTCTTCAGCTTCTGGACCTTCAGAACTTCTGATCCTTCAGATTCTCTGGACCTTCAGAGCTTCTGGACCTTCAAAACTTCTAATCCTTCAGATTCTCTGGACCTTCAGAGCTTCTGGACCTTCAGAACTTCTGGTCTTCAGAACTTCAAGTTGTAAGATCAAGTTTTGATCTAGTAGTACAACTCTATGTTTTGATGATTACAAGTTAACCTTTTGATATGAACAATTGTGGTACTCTAACGTGTTTTTCTGAGTGTGCTATTTACAGGCTCTGACCTCAACTCAATCTCACACAAATCAGAAGCACTGTGTATAAAGAGCGACCCAAGCAACGCTTTCGCATTCACCATGTTCAGTATGAACAGTGGAAAAGCTTCAGAAGTTCTGAAGTTATACAAACTCTGATGTGGACTCAGTCACCAGAAGTTCTGAAGATCCAGAAAGTCTGATAACCAAGAAACACTGAAGGCTCAGATATTCTGATGGTGTAGAAGACTCTGAAGATCCAGAAGCTGATTAGTGAAATTCTGATGTCCAGAAGCAAGATACTCTGAAGACCATGTACTTCCCTCTGAGTTCAGAATCAGAAGAAACAATGGTCAGAGGATCTGGGCTTTCCCTCTGACTCTGATCAACCGGCTTCACAAGTTCCAACATGAAGCTTTCTCCTGATCAGAAGTCTCCTAGGTTTAAAGGTCAAGTCGCTATCCAAGTACAAAAGCAACTGTACCTTCCTGACGACCTACGTAACAGTCTCAGACACAGCAGAAGCTGGATTTTCCAGAACTGCCATCCAACGGTAGCATTTCCCATGCAACGCTCAACCCTAATCCTTGGAGTATATAAAGAGGCTGAAGACTGAAAGAAGCGGCTAGAAGCATTCACATACGCGCAAGACAAATTCAAATTCTTCTAAGCTTTCTTTCATCTGAAATTCATTGAGTTTACTATTAGCTTTTTAGAAGCAAATCTCTTGTAAACAATTCTTTGATAAACAGTTTGTTTAGTTCCTTTAGGAGATCAAGGTTGATCGGATCCTAGAGAAGACTAAGAGAGTGAATCTTAGTGTGAGCTAAGTCAGTGTAATTGTTAGTCACTTGTAGGTTTCAAGTGCAGTTGTAACTCTTACCTGATTAGTGGATTGCCTTCATTCTAAGAAGGAAGAAATCACCTTAACGGGTGGACTGGAGTAGCTTGAGTGATTTATCAAGTGAACCAGGATAAAATCCTTGTGTGCTTTTCTATCTCTTATCTTTAGCACTTAAGTTCTCGAAAGATTTGTCAAAATCTTTAAGGTGGAAGCTTTATCTTGAAAACGTTATTCAAACCCCCCCTTTCTACCGTTTTTCATACCTTCACAAGTGATCTAAATCCATATCAGAGCTTGTAAACTTCAGAACTTCTGAAGCATATACTACTGTTCAAAAGAACATAGTGAGTGCGAAAGCGTTGCATAGGTTACTTTTTGGGCATAGTGCTTCTGATAAGTGTGAGTATTGACCAGAGTCAGAGCCTGTCACATAAACACTCAGAAAACAACGTTAGAGTACCATAATTGTTCATACACAATAGTTAACATGTAATCATCAAAACATAGAGTTGTACTACATTATCAAATCTTGATCTTACACGAAAGTTTGTCAGAAGCCATAACCTTGCTTGGTAGGAAGTTCAACAAGGTCATGAGTGTTGGAATAATGACATTCAAGAAATTGATTTGGATCTTTAACTCTCATTTTTTAGTTACCGAACAAAAATTAAAAGGTTTAATTGGGCTTCTTACAGTTTCATATAAACTTTATTTCCACTGTTACATGTTTATGCCATTTGAGAATTGGAATTATTATTCTTTAATAGAATAATAGATTGGAGACATCAAGTTTTGAACGGTTACAATACCCTTGTCTTCAACATGTTAGTGTGATTGTGTTGTGGGATATAAATGGAGCTCTTGGGTTTTGGTTATGATACAAGAGAAAAAATGACATAGAACTTGTGACACAGAAAATGACTGATCTTCCTCTCATTCGGAGAATTCTGAGCAATGTTGTCGAGACTCCAACACGTTTAGGTTCTAAGTGCACGGTACCTTACGTGTGGCTGTGTTAACCTTGGGGAGAAAACCCGGCAACATATTGCACCGGAGGTCTGCCATGATTTTTGCTTTCAAGGCAGTGGTTCGTCCACGGCGCAGCTATCTTCCTAATATTTCCAACAATGAGAAAGTTTGACAGAAGGGTCAGACCAAATTTCTCAGACAAAGGGGCTGACATCAACAAGAACTCAGGGAATGCACTGAAAAACAAGGAAAAAGACAAGTCTAACAAAGCAAAAGAAGTGCAATGTCATGAGTGTGAAGTGTATGGCCACATTAGATCTGAATGTGCTACTTTTCTAAAGAAGCAAGGAAGAGGAATGGTGGCTACCTGGTCTGATGATGACTCAGAAGATGAAAGTGAAAATCCTGAAATGGGATTAATGGTGAAGTGTAACTCAGAGGTGGATTCCAATGATAAGGATGTCTCAGGAGGAGAACTAGCTGAAAACTATGAGAACTTACTGAGAGAGTGGCATGAAGCCTGTGACTATTGTAAGAAGCTGAATAGTACTGTGAAGAAACTACGAAAAGAAAAGCAAGATCTTCTTAGTATCAATGGTAATCTTCAGGAGGAAGTGTCTGTTCTGAAATCCAAAATTGAAGGTATGATCAAATCTGTACGTATGTTAAATAATGGTACTGATATGTTTGATTTGATGCTAGAATTAGGAAAGACAACCAAAGACCTAAAAGGGTTAGGATATGAGAGCGATTCCACAAATAATGATTTCAAAAAGACAACTCATCAATTTGTACCTGCTGAGAGGAAATATGAATTTCACATGTCAAACCAATTGTCTCAACATGTGGTCAAAAATGTGTATCCACATACATCTCATGTTCAGAAAAAAGGGAATTCAGGATGGAAATGTAATCACTGTGGAAAACATGGTCACATCAGATCACACTGTTATAGGTTACATGGATATCCAAAGGCTAAGGCATCTCAGTCTGGGAATTACAAATCAAAGAAGAAAGAATGGAGGCCTTAAAGCAATTTGACTGCATTTGGTAGCTCTACCTCTGAGGAAGTCTCATTGAAAGAAGACTGGTACTTTGACAGTGGATGTTCCAGAAATATGACAGGTATAGAAGAGTATTTTGCAAATTTAAAACCGCATGCTGAAGGAGCTGTAACTTTTGGTGGTGGTGTTAAAGGAAAAATCATAGGATCTGGAAAACTTGACAGTAAAATTTCACCTGAACTTAGTGAAGTATTGCTTGTAGAAGGGTTGACAACAAACTTAATCAGTATAAGCCAAATTTGTGATTTGAATTTGAATGTGACTTTCAGCAAGTATGGATGTGAAGGAACAAATGCAACATATGAAATTGTGATGAAAGGTGAGAGAACAAAGGATGATTGCTACAAGTGGTGTTCTCATTACAAATACATGCCTCCAGGATATCTGACTAGCAAGGCTGAAGATGCAAAATTCAGGAAGCTCATGAAAAAGATCATTTCCAAAGAAGCAAACAGGCAAAAGAGAAGGATGGACTCAAAGGAAGAGGAGGATACAAGGGTTGTACAAAGAGGTGAAAACAAGTTGATTTCAGTTGATGAAGATCCAGTTGTTACAAGCTTTATGACAACCTATGAATCAGATGAGGAAAGTGAGAATAGATGGACTTAGATGGAAGCTCCTTTCATCATAATGCTGCAATTTCTTGAAAAGAAAAAATCTAAAGAAAATTGTGCAAATAGATGTCTCATGTCAAGAAGCTCCAAGAAAACTCTTTCAGATGGTGACTGGGCAGAATTCTCACAGGAAACACTGAGTCCTATCAAGGTAAATGAGATCAATGATCCTTCAAAGCAAGCTCACAAGTTGCAAAGGGGTTCTGATGAATTGATTCAAGATCCAAGAACCATATGTGGAAGAATTAACAAGGTACTGATTAAGGGGTACAATAGAACTGACATAATCTCACTTGTCTTGACAGTTACAGGGAGGTTGGCTTTTTCCCAGATATTTGATGAAAAGAGTGCAGAAACATGTTTGTCAGACCATATGTCAGAACACGTTATGAAACATATGAAAAACACCTTGATTGTGACTCAGAGCAAATGTGCCAGTATCTTGAACAAGGATGCTTATCTGGAAAATACTACACAGAGAAGAACATCGTTGCTAATTAGTAAGGGAAATAGTTGTCAAGGTTTGTATAGCAGCACGGTTGAAAGACTGATTTCAAGCAGATCATAGGGTATACTAAAATTTGAGGCATATGGAGTGTTGAAGAAGAGCTATCTTGTTAAAGCTACACAAAAATGGTGGGTGTGGAAAAAGATTGATAGATCATGGTCGAGCAGATGGCAAAAATGGATTTCTGAGTTAAATACTGAGAGGAATTACATTGTTCTTGATCTTGGGAAAATCTGGGATATGAACAAGAATCATATATGTCAAAACACGATGTCAAGACTAATGTTATAATATTGTGCCATGACTACCTGAAGGAGTTCAGTTTTTTGAATGATCTGCATGACAGAAGCGAGCACACTAATAAATGCTATGTTGAAAGGTTAGTTGAAAAAGAGATCTTGGTGAAACACGTGGAAAATAGCCTTTTATTGTGAGATATTTGTGCTAAAATTATGGCCAAGTTAGAGAAGTTAAAAAGGAAGTTAGGGATTTGGGTGTTAACTGACTTATTGCAGTTAATGACACATGTCACAAGAAACAGCTATATTGATCTCTATTTAACCACCCATGATCGCATGTTGGAAGTCACAAATTGGTTTGTGCATTTGTTCAAGAAACCTGATTATTCTCTTTGCAAACCCTGTAACGGTTACTTTTCATTCTTCCTTCAATTCACTTGTACCATGTCTCACAATTCTGGAAAGAAGAAAGCTGCTGGTCCGAAATTTGTTACCAGTGAACATGGAGTGAAACTCATGGGAGTCACTTCATCTGCTTCAATACCTGTTAGGTGAAGGTATGAAAAACGGTATAAAGGGGGGGTTTGAATAACGTTTTCAAGATAAAGCTTCCACCTTAAAGATTTTGACAAGTCTTTCGAGAACTTAAGTGCTAAAGATAAGAGATAGAAAAGCACACAAGGATTTTATCCTGGTTCACTTGATAAATCACTCAAGCTACTCCAGTCCACCCGTTAAGGTGATTTCTTCCTTCTTAGAATGAAGGCAATCCACTAATCAGGTAAGAGTTACAACTGCACTTGAAACCTACAAGTGACTAACAATTACACTGACTTAGCTCACACTAAGATTCACTCTCTTAGTCTTCTCTAGGATCCGATCAACCTTGATCTCCTAAAGGAACTAAATAAACTGTTTATCAAAGAATTGTTTACAAGAGATTTGCTTCTAAAAAGCTAATAGTAAACTCAATGAATTTCAGATGAAAGAAAGCTTAGAAGAATTTGAATTTGTCTTGCGCGTATGTGAATGCTTCTAGCCGCTTCTTTCAGTCTTCAGCCTCTAAATATACTCCAAGGATTAGGGTTGAGCGTTGCATGGGAAATGCTACCGTTGGAGGGCAGTTCTGGAAAATCCAGCTTCTGCTGTGGCTGAGAACGTTAGGTAGGTCGTCAGGAAGGTACACTTGCTTTTGTACTTGGATAGCGACTTGACCTTTTAACCTAGGAGACTTCTGATCAGAGGAATGCTTCGTATTGGAACTTGTGAAGCCGGTTGATCAGAGTCAGAGGGATAGCACAGATCCTCTGACCATTGTATCTTCTGATTCTGAACTCAGAGGGAAGAACATGGCCTTCAGAGTTTCTTGCTTCTGGACTTCAGAGTTTCCACTATTCAGCTTCTGGATCTTCAGAGTCTTCTACACCATCGGAATATCTGAGCCTTCAGTGTTTCTTGGTTATCAGACTTTCTGGATCTTCAAAACTTCTAGTGACTGAGTCCACATCAGAGTTTGTATAACTTCAGAACTTCTGAAGCTTTTCCACTGTTCATACTGAACATGGTGAATGCGAAAGCGTTGCTTGGGTCGCTCTTTATACACAGTGCTTCTGATTTGTGTGAGATTGAGTTGAGGTCAGAGCCTGTAAATAGCACACTCAGAAAAACACGTTAGAGTACCACAATTGTTCATATCAAAAGGTTAACTTGTAATCATCAAAACATAGAGTTGTACTACTAGATCAAAACTTGATCTTACAATCTCCCCCTTTTTGATGATGACAAAACTAAGATTTTTGATGAACAATTCTTAAACATTAAACTGAATTCACTCAGAGTTTAGAGATATAGAATAAGACTTATCCTGATGTGAATAGTTTATCTTGCTCATTCTGAATTCAAGTCACTGCTTGATTCTGAGCTTAGCTCCCCCTGAATCTAATACTTGATGAAAACATTAGTAAAGTCTAGATTCTGAGCTAAATGATATAAGAGATCAGAGTGAAAAACTTATGACATAGATGAAAATAGAGTAATCAGAGCGCATAAGTAATCAGAGTCACGGACAAGGTATCAGAGTCAAACTAAAATCACTTCAGAAGAAGTGAAATGTATTCCTTGTATTTGCCCAGTGACACATCTATGGTCATAAAGGTGGAACTCTTAAATTCTCTAAAAGAAAAATAAATCACACTAACACATCTTACACATCAAAAACTGGGTTTACTCCCCTTTTTTGTCATAAGCAAAAAGCTTGGGGTGTGAAAAACTTAGCTTGAAGTACAAGGTACTCCCCCTTAGAGAAGGTCTAAGTTTAAAGAAAATTAAAACGATGCATGAATCAGAGTTAGGCGAAATAAATAGAAGAGTTAATGCAAGAGAAGAACGTTTACCACCGGCCAAGGGAGTAAAGAAGAGGGTCAGTTACCAAGAACTTAACCTCGAGAAACTGTAGGAGCATTAACTTTCAGAGAGAAAGTGAAGCCTATATAAAGCGTTGGAGAGAGGGGTAAGCTTCACAACATCAAACCAGAGGAAAATGGCATCATACATGATCGCATTAGAGGAGCTGAGAAAGAGAGCCTTTGAGGAGGACTTGTTTCTCAACATTAGGCATCCAGAGGGTACAACAACCATCTCAGAGCTAACACGGACACTGCTGGAGGAGGACCTGCGTCCAGAGTTGAAGAGAGACTTGAGGGAATTTCTTGCCTTCGTGGAGGAGGTGCAAGAACTCAGCCAGCTTGAACTAAAGCTGCTGGAAGAAAAAGAGATCTTGGAAAAGAAGCTCAAGACTGCAGAAGAGATTCTGGAGAGGGATGAGCTAAAAGACAGGCTCAACAACATCCAGTATGCACTGGAGCGTCTGGAGAAGGAGAGGTCAGAGCAGCGCCAGGAGTGCAGAAGAATGAGGAGGGATCCTCCATTCTAGGATTTTAGGAAAAAGAAAAAAAATGTATGATGTAAAAGCGGTTATGATGAATAATAAAAAAAATTTGCAAACATAATGTCAGATATATATATATGCATAGATAATCACAAACGAGCAAAGTAAAGATTAACAAGAAAGAGCCAGAGGTTAACGAAATAAAACACAGGTAAAGAAAAAAAAATCAAAACGAAGAGATCCTAAAGCTAGGGTTTATCAGATCGACGCAGAAGTTCCATCATCATTTGCTTCATTTCAATCAGCAGAGACTCATGAGTGTCAAGACGTTGTTCCACAATGTCGAGTCTGGACGAGTTTGGCTGTGTAGAACTAGAAGGAACATTCTGAGCAGCGTGAGGAGCTGGAGTGGAAGCAGAAGCAGCAGGAGTAAAAAATACGGGTGCAAGTGCTTGGCATCTAAGAGCTTCAGCCTCAGCTTCAAGTCGTTCTGTCTCTAATCTGGCTTGTTCAGCTTGAGCTGCTGCTTGACGTGCAGCTTCTTCTGCTTGTTCTTTCTTTCTTTTGGCTTCTTCAATAGCTTCAAGTAGCTTATGTCTCTGTTCTTGTTCATGAAGAACCACCCTTCTAGCAAACCTTTGCTTTGCAGCCTCGATCCTCTGACTTCCCTCTGCATTCAGTAGCTGCATCATAACGGGAACTTGAGCCACTAGCCAAGTGCTCAGACTGTTCCACTCTTCAGCCACATGATCAGCATTCTCGCTTAGGTCAGTCTGACCTTGCACATTGCGTAGCATCAATGAAGCTTCATGATGGAAAATATTGATGCACTCAGAGAGAGATGTGGGTCGGAGGTGAGTGTAAGGAATTATAGAGAGGTTGGTTTCAGGAGAGGCTGAGTGATTGCTGCTGTGAGCTTCAGAGGCACCTTGTGGAGAGCCAATGTTAAACATTTGAGCATTTGGTTCAGAGGTTCCAAGGTGAGGTTCTGAAGTTTCAACCAGAGGATGGGGTGATCTAACTGAGGAGTGGTTAGACACAGATTGTTCTGGTTCAGGTTCTGGTTGAACAGGCTCTTGTTGGTCAGGGGCAGGGTGAGCTTGTTGAGCCAAAGGGTCTGCCTCATGTAAATGATTGGCCAAGATAGGTTCATCTGGGTCAACTAGACGTTCAGGTCTAGGGCCAGGATATCTCCTAGGGCTTGGACAAGTAAGATAATATTCTTCTAAGGTAGACACCTTTTCAGAGTTGTTGGAAGGAGAAGAGTCAGCAGCATTTGTTGGGAAGGATACAGGTGTAAGGGCTGTGGAAGAGTCTGTATCCGTGGTTCTGGGAGCCAGACGTTCTGATGCTCTTGGGACAGAGTGATCAGAGGTTCTGGGTCCAGGTCCTGTTTGGTTAGGCTCTGGTTGCTCAGGGATGATGGGTTCAGAAGTTAATGGGTTGTACTGGATGGTAATGGGAGAGGTTGGTTCATCTGGCCTAGAGGGTTGGTTCTGGAGCAAATTCCAGAGTGGTGCTTCAGTAGGAGAAGGTTGGAAAAATGAAGACCTTGGGGAATGTGGTGGAGAGGTGGTTTGTGCAGCTGGTTGGGACTCAGGAATGGGAGTGAGTGGATTTGAAGATTGTTTGAGCATGGCTGATATGGGGAGTGCATCAAATAAATTCAAATCATCATCAGAAGCAACTGCAGACTTACTTGATTGTGCTGATGATCTTGTCACTCTGGCAGGAGTTTCAATCCTTCTGATCACTTCAGCAGCTGGTTCCACCCGAGTAGGCTTCATCACAATTCTGACCTGCTTCTTCTTCTTCTTAGGAGAAGGAGGACCATCCTCATTATCACCATCATCACCATCATCTGGCTTGCTGGTTTCATCATGTTTTCTCTTGGATTGACCAGCCTTCTTCCCTTTGGTCAGAGGGACATCTGATTCCTCAGAAGATTCTTCTAGGATCATCTTCCTCTGAACTTTTATCTTGATAGGAGAAGGAAACTCTGGAGCTGGCGGCAGTCTGCTGAAGAATTCATCGAGATCAATTTCATAGCCTTGAGCCCTTAGGTCTTCAACATAGCACCTAATGGCTTCAGGATTGTCTGCCTGTGTCCACAGAGGGTAGTCATTCAGAGGCACCCTTCTACTTCTGATTTCAGAAGATGTGTCTTCATGGGCAGGAGCAATCTTCTTCTTGACTAGGCCCATTTTCTTTAGAGAATTCGCAGTGAAGACATCACTGACAATGGTGGTCAGATCCTCTGTGCATCCAGCATTGACCAGATCTTGAATGAGGCCTCTCTCAATGAAGAGATCAGACAACAATCTCCCAAAGGGGATATACTTGATTGCTGACTTGATGGAGGCAGTAGTCCTAGACTTCCGGATACACTCCTTCAAGTAGGAGAACAAGAAGTAGGGAAGGCAGATCTTCTTCTTGTCTTGGATGAAGAACAACATCGCCTTCTGGTTGAAGTTGATGTAGTCTGGGGAACTGCCCTTTGGTCTCTGGTTTATGCAATTGAGAAGAATCTTGTGCCAGATCCTGAGCTTGGGATGAAGGTCCATCACTTTGTAATTAGTCTTGCCCGGTTTGTAATTGGTGTACAGGGCCTTGTTGGTCTCATCCTTCGTCTTGGGTTTCAGATTCGATTCAGTGAATTGGAAACGATACCCAAGAGCAGTTTCTGCACCCAGCAGATTCACGAAAGACTTCTCTGTAATGATGATCTTCCTTCCAAGAATGTGAGATACCACCTGAGTATCATCGCAGTCGGCGTGCTTCCAGAATTCCTTGATCAGTTTGCCATACACCGGTCCTCGAAGCCTGTTGAAGTAATTTTCCCAGCCTTGAACTTGGACTTCAGGACGAAGATCATACCCATTTGTAGCAAGGTTGTCGAGGTCGAATCTCCATTCTGCCAGTACTTGAAGTTCCTCAGGAGCATATACGCAGTGAACGGCACAGCCCCGTTCTGCAATCGGAATAATCTGCTCTTGAGCTTGACCTTGATCTTGATTCGGATTCTCAGGACCCCTTTGACCTGTTGCTAGACCAACTACCATATGAGGGAACTGGGTTGCATCTGCAGTAGCTCTTCTGGTTTGACTCACCATTTTTGGAGCGGTTGAAGGTTTAGGTAGAAGATGAAGGTTGAAAGATGAAGAGAGATCGAGAGAGAAATCGAGGGTAAGCGGTTTTGAAATTGCAGAAGAGAGAGAGAGTAAAAACCGAAAGTGAAGGAGATCGTGTGTGTATAGTGGGTTTTGACAAATAACCGTTGTTGATTCAAAAAGCAATTTAAAATCAACGGTTGAAAATTAAAGATAGATAGTAACAGTAAATACACATATCACACACAGGAGAGAAGCACATCTACACGCAACATGACAGACTGTCACACGGGCACAAGGAACTATGCATCAGAAATACTGACACACGTGTTGCTATCTCAGCTTCAGAGTCAGTACCAATGGGTACACACACTCTGATTGAGTTACCTTCTGGACTAGACATCTTCTGATCAAGAAGTATCATAGTCAGAGGTTCTGATCCATCTTCACTCTGGACAAAAGTCCATGTTCAGATTTTTCAGAATAAAATTAAATCTATCCTCTGCTAAGGGCTTTGTAAAGATATCTGCCCATTGATGGTCAGTATCAACAAACTTCAGAAGAAGTACGCCCTTCTGTACATAATCTCTAATAAAGTGATACTTTACCTCAATGTGCTTTGCCCTTGAATGCAAGATAGGATTCTTACTCAATGAGATTGCAGCAGTGTTATCACAATAGATTGGGATATTGCTCTCAAGGATCTGATAATCCTCCAGCTGATGTTTCATCCAGAGCATCTGAGTGCTGCATATTGCTGCTGAGATATATTCTGCCTCTGCAGTTGATAGTGCAATGGTTGATTGTCTCTTGCTTGCCCATGAGACTAGATTGCTTCCCAGAAATTGACAATTTCCAGAAGTACTTTTTCTCTCTGTTCTATCTCCAGCATAATCAGCATCACAATAACCTGAAAGCTTATACTCTGATGTTTTCTTATACATCAAGCCAAGGTTAGTGGTGCCTTTCAGATACCTTAGGATCCTCTTAACAGCAGTTAAGTGGGTTTCCCTTGGATCTGATTGGAAACGAGCACATAAATGAACACTAAATAGTATGTCTGGCCTAGATGCAGTTAAGTATAGAAGTGAACCTATCATGCCACGATAGAGCTTCTGACATACTTTACCACTTTTATCTTCTTTCTCCAGAATGCATGTAGGATGCATTGGAGTCTTGGGCACTGTAGATTCCAGCATATTGAACTTCTTCAGAAGTTCTTTAGTGTACTTGCTCTGATGGATATATGTTCCTTCTGGTGTTTGATCAACTTGTATTCCCAGAAAGTACTTTAATTCTCCCATCATACTCATCTCAAATTCAACTTGCATCATCTCAGAAAATTCTTTGCATAGAGATTGATTAGCAGAACCAAATATAATATCATCAACATAAATTTGCACAATTAAGATATCATCTTTATAAGTCTTGCAAAAAAGAGTTGTATCTACTTTACCCCTTACAAACTCATTCTCCAGAAGGAATGAGCTGAGTCTCTCATACCATGCTCTGGGAGCTTGCTTCAGACCATAGAGTGACTTCTTCAATTTGAACACATGGTCTGGCTTCTTCTCATCTTCAAAACCTGGGGGTTGATGAACATAGACTTCCTCTGAAATATAACCATTTAGGAAGGCACTCTTCACGTCCATCTGATGTAGAACTATGTTGTGATTCACTGAGAAAGAGATCAACAGTCTGATTGCCTCTAGTCTTGCTACTGGAGCAAATGTTTGTAAGATCAAGATTTGGTCATGTGGTACAACTCTATGTTTTGATGATAACAAGTATTTATTTGTGGATGAACAACTATGATACTCTAATGTTTGTCTTGAGTGTTTTGACAAACAGGTTCTGATTCTGACACCAGAAGATATATTCGTCAGAAGGATCAGAGGATCTGAAGATCAGAAGATCAGAGGATCTGAGGATCAGAAGATCTGAGGATCAGAGGATCAGAAGATCAGAAGATCAGAGGATCAGAAGATCTGAAGATCAGAGGATCTGAAGATCAGAGGATCTGAGGATCAGAGGATCAGAGGATCAGAAGATCAGAGGATCAGAAGATCTGAGGATCAGAAGATCTGAAGACCAGAAGCTCTGAGGGACCAGAGGCTCTGAAGGTTCAGAAGCTCTGAAGGTCCAGAAGCAGAAGTTACGAAGGTCAGAGGATCCAAGCATCCCTCTGACTCTGATCACCAAGCTTCACAAGTTCCAACACGAAGCATAACTCTGATCAGAAGTCAATGGTTAAAGGCAAATGTCTCTATCGAGAAGTACAAGAGCAGTGTACTATTCTGAAAAGCCTACCTACCAAGGTTCAGCCACAACAGGTTCTGGAAGTTCCAGAAATGCCCTCCAACGGTCATATTCTCTCAACAGAAATATCCTTTGCACCTTGGACTATAAAAGGCTGAAGAAAAGAAGAAAGCTAAGAGAGTGAGAGAAAACAAAGAGCTGCAATACAAGAAAAGATTCAAGCCTCTACTTTCTTCATCTATTCTTATTTGGTTTACACTCAGCTTATTTAGAAGCAAACCTTTGTAAACACCAACCTCAAACAGTTGTTTGATTTTCCTTAAGGGACCGGGTAGGTCAGTATCCTTAAGAAGACTAAGAGAGTGAATCTTAGTGGTGATTCCTTTAGGAGATCAAGGTTGATCGGATCCTAGAGAAGACTAAGAGAGTGAATCTTAGTGATAGCTAAGTCAGTGTATTGTTAGTCACTTGTAGGTTTCAAGTGCAGTTGTAACAATTATCTGATTAGTGGATTGCCTTCATTCTAAGAAGGAAGAAATCACCTTAACGGGTGGACTGGATTAGCTTGAGGGATTTATCAAGTGAACCAGGATAAAATACTTGTGTGCTTTTCTCTTCTCTCTATCTTTATCCGCTGCACCATCTATCTTAGAGAAACCGAAAAGATTTACTTTAAATCTTAAGGGGAAAGTTTTTATATTGAAAACGCTATTCAACCCCCCCCTTCTAGTCGTTTTTCACACCTTCAATGTTTCAGTGTAGTCTATTCCTTCCTGCTGGCTGTAGCCTTGAGCAACTAGCCTTGCCTTGTTTCTGACTACATCTCCTTTCTCATTCAGCTTGTTTCTGAACACCCATTTTGTTCCAATTACATGGACACTCTCAGGCTTCTTCACTAAGCTCCAAACATCGTTCTTGGAGAATTGATTCAATTCTTCTTCCATGGCCAGAATCCAATCCTTGTCCTGAAGAGCTTCATCTATGGACTTGGGTTCAATTAAGGACACCAATCCTTTCAGACTGAGCAAGGTCTCTTCAGAGGGTCTGAAGGCTGATCTGGTTCTGACTGGTTCGTCTTTGTTGCCCAGAATCAATTCCTTAGGGTGAGCTGCAGTGATTCTGCTCTTCTTCAGAGTTTGTGAGTCAGAGGGACCAGCTTCTTCCTCTGGTTCATCTTCCTCTGGCTCAGCTTCCTCTGGAGCTTTGCCTTTGTCAGAAACATTAATGCTTAAATCTGCAAACTTCTCAACTAGCTTTGACTGGTCAGAGTCAAGCTTATCGTCAAATCTAACATGAATAGATTCTTCAATAGTCTTAGCATCAGTATTATAAAATCTAAAACCTTTAGATCTCTCAGAATAACCAAGTAATAGACATTTAGAAGATTTAGCATCAAATTTATGCAATCTATCCTTAGTATTGAGAACATAACAAACACAACCAAAAGGATGAAAATAAGAAATGTTGGGTTTTATGTTCTTCCACAATTCATAGGGAGTCTTATTCAGAATTGGTCTCACAGAGATTCTGTTATGAATGTAACATGCTGTATTTACTGCCTCTGCCCAAAAGTGCTTAGCCATGCCAGTTTCTTGGAGCATGGTTCTAGCCATCTCCTGAAGAGTTCTGTTCTTCCTCTCAACAACACCATTTTGTTGAGGAGTTCTGGGACAAGAGAAATCATGTGCAATTCCATAGGAATCAAACAGACTCTTAAACTTGTCATTCTCAAACTCTCCACCATGGTCACTTCTGACACGCACAATCCTACAAGCCTTCTCGTTTTGCACTTGGGCAATGAAGGTAGAGAACACAGCATGAGACTCATCCTTGCGGGTTAGAAACTTTACCCATGTCCAGCGGCTATAATCATCAACGATAACCATCCCATATCTCTTGCCACCTATAGACTCAGTTTTCACTGGTCCAAAAAGGTCGATATGCAGAAGTTCCAACGGCCTTGAGGTTGAGACAACATTCTTTGCCTTGAAAGGGACTTTTGTGAATTTGCCTTTCTGACATGCTTCACAAAGAGCGTCTGAAGCGAACTTCAGATTGGGTAAGCCCCTGACAAGGTTTAGCTTGCTCAGCTGAGAAATCTTTCTCATATTGGCATGCCCTAACCGTCTATGCCATACCCACTGCTCTTCATTAACAGACAGAAGGCACTTCACATTCTGAGCCTCCAACTCAGATAATCTGATCTTATAAATGTTGTTCTTCCTCTTACTGTTAAACAGAACAGAGCCATCGATTTGACTTACAGCCCGGCAGGACTTTTGATTGAATATAACATCATAACCCTTGTCAGCTAATTGACTTATAGACAATAAGTTATGTGTTAAGCCGTCTACCAATAACACATTATCAATGCATGGACTACTATCTACACAAATAGTACCAGTACCAACAATTTTACCCTTTTCATTTCCTCCAAAGCCAACTTCGCCTCCAGGCTTAAGTTTTAGCTCTTGGAACATACGCCTTTCTCCCGTCATGTGACGCGAGCATCCACTGTCCAGATACCATGATTGGTGTTTCAGTGGAGCTATCAAGGATATCTCATTTTCATCGTCTGAGTTAGGATCTCCTTCTGATTCTGAGTCAGAGTCAACAGCTCCCTTTGACTCTGCTTCTTTGTCTTTGACAATAGCCATGAGTCCTTGGACTTCACCATCAGAGTCAACATCCTCTGACTCTGATTCATCAAATGTCACCATCAGACTCTTCTTTGTCTTGAAGTTCTTCTTTGACTTCTTGTCCTTCTTCAACTTTGGACAGTCACTTTTGTAGTGCCCTGATTCTTTGCACTCAAGGCATGTGACTTCCTTAAGTGAGGACTTCTTCTGACCTGAGGATTCAGACTTTCCTTTTGCCTTTCCAGAGCCTTTGTATTTGCTCTGCCTGTGCTTCCAGATGCGATTGAGTCTCTTGGAGATCAGAGTCAGCTCATCTTCATCAGAATCTTCTGATGCTTCTTCAGATTCCTCTTCTTCAGCTTGAAGAGCTTTTGACTTCTCAGCCTTAGCCTTTTCAGATTTAGATTTCAAGGCTATGGACTTTTTCCTCAGATCTTGCATCTCTGAGCGCTTCAGCTCATGGCATTTCAAAATGCTGATGAGTTCTTCTAAACTCATATTCTCAACATCTCTCGTGAGCTCTATTGAAGTCACTAAAGGCATCCAACTTTCAGGAAGACACCTGATGACCCTTATGACATGATCTTTTGTTGTGTAGCTCTTGTTGAGAGGTCGTATGCCAGCTACAAGCAACTGAAATCTGGAGAACATTTCTTCAATGGACTCATTTGGCTCCATGATGAAGGATTCATACTTTTGGATCAAAGACAATGCCTTTGATTCTTTGACTTTCTTGTTTCCTTCATGAGACATCTTCAGAGATTCGAAAATGCCTTTCGCAAACTCACGATCTGTAATCTTCTGGTACTCTTCATAGGAAATAGCACTTAGAAGAATTGCTCTTGCTTTGTGATGTTGTGAGTACAGCTTCTTTTGATCTGCAGTCATCTCTGACCTTGGGATCTTCTTGCCATCTGCATCAACTGGACGTTCGTAGCCATCCACAATAATATCCCAGAGATCTGCATCGAAACCCAGAAAGAAACTTTCCAGTCTATCTTTCCAATATTCGAACCTTTGACCGTCGAACATAGGAGGCTTTGCATTGTAACCATCTCTTTGAGTTTCACTGGTGGTGGCAGCCATTGTTTTTCACACCGGCCCGGATCACTGAACACTGTTAGGTGTGGTAATCAGAACTTGCGCTCTGATACCAATTGAAGGTATGAAAAACGGTAGAAAGGGGGGGGTTTGAATAACGTTTTCAAGATAAAGCTTCCACCTTAAAGATTTTGACAAGTCTTTCGAGAACTTAAGTGCTAAAGATAAGAGATAGAAAAGCACACAAGGATTTTATCCTGGTTCACTTGATAAATCACTCAAGCTACTCCAGTCCACCCGTTAAGGTGATTTCTTCCTTCTTAGAATGAAGGCAATCCACTAATCAGGTAAGAGTTACAACTGCACTTGAAACCTACAAGTGACTAACAATTACACTGACTTAGCTCACACTAAGATTCACTCTCTTAGTCTTCTCTAGGATCCGATCAACCTTGATCTCCTAAAGGAACTAAACAAACTGTTTATCAAAGAATTGTTTACAAGAGATTTGCTTCTAAAAAGCTAATAGTAAACTCAATGAATTTCAGATGAAAGAAAGCTTAGAAGAATTTGAATTTGTCTTGCGCGTATGTGAATGCTTCTAGCCGCTTCTTTCAGTCTTCAGCCTCTAAATATACTCCAAGGATTATGGTTGAGCGTTGCATGGGAAATGCTACCGTTGGAGGGCAGTTCTGGAAAATCCAGCTTCTGCTGTGTCTGAGACTGTTAGTTAGGTCGTCAGGAAGGTACAATTGCTTTTGTACTTGGATAGCGACTTGACCTTTAAACCTAGGAGACTTCTGATCAGGAGAAAGCTTCATGTTGGAACTTGTGAAGCCGGTTGATCAGAGTCAGAGGGAAAGCCCAGATCCTCTGACCATTGTTTCTTCTGATTCTGAACTCAAAAGGAAGTACATGGTCTTCAGAGTATCTTGCTTCTGGACATCAGAATTTCACTAATCAGCTTCTGGATCTTCAGAGTCTTCTACACCATCAGAATATCTGAGCCTTCAGTGTTTCTTGGTTATCAGACTTTCTGGATCTTCAAAACTTCTAGTGACTGAGTTCACATCAGAGTTTGTATAACTTCAGAACTTCTGAAGCTTTTCCACTGTTCATACTGAACATGGTGAATGCGAAAGCGTTGCTTGGGTCGCTCTTTATACACAGTGCTTCTGATTTGTGTGAGATTGAGTTGAGGTCAGAGCCTGTAAATAGCACACTCAGAAAAACACGTTAGAGTACCACAATTGTTCATATCAAAAGGTTAACTTGTAATCATCAAAACATAGAGTTGTACTACTAGATCAAAACTTGATCTTACATTAGGGTTACTCGATCAAACACAACAATGGCTTCAAATCAACCCTCCAGTCCCTCATCAAGAACACTAGGTTCAAGAATCAAGACCTCTGTGAACAAAGAAGAAGAACAAAAAGGGAGAAGCTTCTTTTATATTGTGAGTCTCTCTGATGACTCTGTTGAAGATCCTAGTGATGATCAACCCAAAATCATTCAAGATGAACAGGTTGATCAAGTTGTTGAAAACTACCTTGAAAAATTGGTCAATGCTGCAGTTGGTCCGAATGTCGAACCAGATGTTGAAAAAGGCACTCCTCTCTCTGGTTCTGAAGAAAAAGGTCTCACTTCTGATGATGAGAAGGAAGACGAGAAGGTTGAAACTGCTAGTGAAGACACTCCATCTGTGGAGGTTTCTGTCCAGAAGACCCCAATTTCCTCTTCCCATAAAATAACAGAAAGAATGGTTTCAGAAGAAGAAGACGACTCTGGTGATGAAATACTGATCAAGAAGACTCCAACTTCTATTACCAAGGCACCCAGATCTGCAAGCAAGAAGGACGTAGAGAAGAGAAGCAAGAAAAAGGAGGATCCAATGCACAAGACACCCAAGACGTACAAAAGCTCTGAGAAGAAGAAAAAGAAAGAAAATAAGATTGAACCCTCTCCAGGAAGAAAAAGAAAGCATGTGTCAGATTCTGATTCTGAGCCAGATGTCAGACAAGATGTTCCTGACATTTCAACCACAGCCAGAAAAAGAATGAAAGGTAAGAGGATTCTTGTTAATGTTCCTAATGCTCCTGTGGACAATGTGTCCTTTCATTTTCCAGACTCTGCTCAGAGATGGAAATATGTGGTTCAAAGGAGGCTTGCTATTGAAAGGGGACTACATGAAGATGCCTTGGAACTCCAGAAAATCATGGAGGTTATCTCTGCTGCTGGTTTGATGAAGATTGTCAAGGATCTTGGCAGATGTTTTGACAAGCTTGTTAGGGAGTTCATTGTGAACATCCCTATTGATTGTCATGATGCTTCCAGTGCTGAGTACAAGAAGGTGTTTGTGAGGGGGAAGTGCGTCAACTTCTCTCATGAAGTGATCAATGAGTTTTTGGGCAGAAGCCCTGTTGTTGTGGCTCAGGGGGAGCCTGATTTGAATAGGGTTGCTACAACCCTTACTGGGAAGTTGGTCAGGAAGTGGCCTAAGAAGGGATTGCTTCCATCTGGGAGGCTTACTGCCAAATATGTTGTTCTCTACAAGATTGATACTGCAAATTGGATGGCCACCAATCACTTGTCTAGTGTGACTCCACATCTGGCCAGAATGCTTTATTTAGTTGGAACTGGGGGTGAGTTTGATTTTGGAAAGCTGGTTTTTTAGCAGACTCTCAAGTATGATGGATCATATGCTATGAAACTGCCTATTATGTTCCCTTGTCTTCTCTCAGAGATCATTACACATCAACAACCTACTATTGTGAGGGCTGATGAGTCTCAAGGTAAGAAGCCCCTGCCTCTCAAGTTTGATTACCGGTTGTTTTCTGGGACACATGTTCCAGACATTGTGCTTTCTGCAACAAAGGGAACTGCAAGTGCCAGTGGCACAAAGGCAGTTGGTACTAGCAAGGAAGACATCTTGGCTGAGTTGAAGGCTGTCTCCAAGTCTCTTGGTGACACTATTCAGGCTTGCAAGGTCAGAAAATTCAATGTTGATCAACTCATCAAGATTATGTCAGATGTTGCCACTGCTGCTGCTGAGGAAGAAAGTGAAGAAGAGGAAGCTGAGGCTGCTACTGAGGAAGAAGAAGATGTTGAGACTAAGGAGGCTGTAGAGGAAGAAGAAGAAGAAGACAATGAAGATGAAGATGAAGATGAAGAGGATGTGACTGGTTCTGAGAGTTCTACAACTCAGAGCACATCTCTTTGATTTCTTCTTTTTCTTTTGGATGCATTTGAGCCCTGTGTGGCTATATGCGCTCCTTATTTGCTCCTGGTCTGTATAATTCTTGAATATGGTGTTGATGAATTCTGTGGATAGCTTTGGTAAGCACTTGGATGCTATTCTGTTATGAATACCTTTGCCAAATTATGCTAATAAGGGGGAGTAATTAGTATTTGGTTATCTCTGGTATTTGGTAGCAGGATCTTTATGGCTTTATGCTATTGTGATTTGGTAGCTTCTTGCTACTGTGCAGTTGTGTGTTCTTTTCAAACAACATCTTGTTGTTTGTGATTGTTGATTGTGCGTTGCTGTGCTAAAACTCTGATATGGTGTTCTGCTGCACTGAGAATGGTTCTAAGATGGAAATGTGCATATCTGATGCAACTAGTTATGTTGATGTGTAAGCTACCTTGTTTGTGTGGATGTTCTTCTATGTTGATTCAAGTGTTTTCAAGTTCCAAGCTGCTGAAGAGTTCTTTATGGTAGTGGATTGTATTAGCTAAAATTTGACAAAGGGAAAGATTGTAGTTCCTTTATTATGTTGTCTGCATTTTAGCTAAGTTAAGTTTTTTGCCAACATGTCGGACCCGATGTCACAACATATTGCCTGTGACATCTGTCCCTGCGAAACCTGCAAAGAGTTGGCTAGGTTTTATGTGAAGCTTCGTTTTGATTACTTGGTGATCAAGCTAGGGTATTTCTGGAAGCTTTTATGCGTCGTTCAAGGATTATATTCTATGTGATCAAATCGGTTTCAATGATTTGATCTGAGATTGTGTGGGAGTTTTATTTCTGGAATAGGAAACTTTTTATTGAAGACTTTTTCTGCAGATTTGTTTCCTACTAACTCCCTGAGTGTTGTGTGGACCTTTGCCTGTCCAAGCCCATCGAAGACAAGGCCTGGATGACTGCTATATATGAAGACCGAAACCTAGTGTTTAGGTAGAGAGCTTCTGTTGAGTAAAACTAGGGTTTACTCTTGTCTGTGTTCACACTTGTTGTTCTCTCAGCATATTCACGTATTGATTCTTTTGCTGAGAGTTGAGTTTTTGTTGTTTGATCATGAGATCTGTCTTTGCTCTTGTGTTGAGCTTTTGAATCATTGTGGCAGTGATTAAGAGAAAGTGAGAGGGGCTTTCATACTTAGGGGGAGGACTAAGTAATAAACACTTGTAGAGATAGGTAGAAAAGGTTGTGAACTGGGGCAGTTCAGTTAAGACTTTTTGTGTACAATTTCTCTGAATAGTGGATTATCTTTCTCTTGGGTGAAAACTCTCCAGACGTAGGTGATTTTGCACCGAACTGGGTTAACAATCTCGTGTGTCTTGTCTTTGTTTATTTTCTCTGTATTGCATATTCAATTAACTGTTTTGTATCATGTTGTACAAGATGTCTTAGACATCTGGTAGAACATCTGTCCGCGTGTGCTAGAATTTCAACTGCAACTACGACTGTTCCAGTATAGAACATTACTAGGACTAGTAGTGCCTAGAGGGAGGTATGGATGCTTAAAGACGGAGAGAAGAAGAGAGATTCGGAGGAGAGATTCTCTGAATTTCACTTGTTTATTTAGCAAATGAGTCAAAAAGCCCCTTACAATAGATAACCGCTACCTATTTGTAATGCGGGAGGGTATGGGCCCCGTATAACTAACTTGCCTCGGGTGGGCCACTTGGGTCGCACCCAGGCCCTACGAAGTGGCCAAGTACCCCGCCATCTGGCAGGAGGCCCCAGGGTTGCCCCTATAGGGCTCGCCCGGTCCAGGAGTCCACAAGACACCAGGCTTTGAAAGGCAAAGCCGAGTGTGTCTTTAAGAATTCCCTTGCTCTGCTAAGCTTATTTGGTTTTTTACACATGCTTTAATTATAGGTCGCCAACATTGCGTTCTTAATGAAGAAGAGTTATAGGTCGCCAACACGACGTTCTAATGAAAAAGCCGCCGAAGGCCCGCAAGTTCCCAAGTCCACAAGTCCACAATCTGGGAAAGATGAGAATAGGAGGTTGGCAAGAGGCGAGAGTTCCATCAGCAATATTGGCGATCGCCGAGATCAGACGGCCCTGATTGATCAACCCTTGCAATTCCATCACATGTCTTTTCAAAGTGGAAGTTGAGGGGACTTCCCACCTATCACGCGCATTTACTTCCACTAATGCGCCGGTTACAGTCCCGAGGCAATCATTCGCTCCCATTGAATCATGGGTCATAACTCCCCATAAACTCCACTTGTCCCCACGCGTCGCACCCTAAGGGTCTCCTCCTGCCTATAAAAACCCTGCACCTCCATCGTCTCTCTCTTTCAAAACTCCTCTCCTCTCAAACCCTCGCGTGTGATTTGCATGCTTCTCCTTGCCCCGGCACCGCTACTTCGCATCCTTTCCCCAACCTCCCGTTCATCTTGTCATTCGGTGAGTGGTCTACTTCCCTGCCCTTGTCCGCTTCAGCATCACCATTGCATTTCGTGCATCCTGCATCGCATTTCCATGTCTTCTTCCTCTCAAAATCCTCCTCGTCGAGAGTTCCCCGGAGACCATTCTCCTGTTGGTCGGCTCCCTCTTAAGCCTGCAGAGGTTGTTGGCTTTCATTTGAAAACCTTTGACACGCTTCCTGCTCCAGTTCAAGTCGCCCCATCTCAGTCGGTAATCGATCAGCCATCGGACTACGCTGATGTGGATGCGGTGACTGACCTTATCGAGGCGGCCAACGGGTTGTGCGTAGACGACGCACTGAACAAAAAACTGCATGCCGCCTATAAAATGACGAGCGCCCGTGGTTTCACAAGGTCCATGGTGACATATCTCATTATCACGTTTTTTACGTGTATGAGTACCTTTTTACGGAACTGAGAATTAGATTCCCTTTGTCCGCCTTCTACTGTGACGTTCTGTCCGATATCAACGCCGCCCCCAGCCAACTGCACCCCAATGCTTGTGCGTTCATGCGTTGATTTCAGATTTTGTGCGACGCCATCAACATCACACCGCAAACTATTCACTTCTTTTACTTGTACGATGTAGACGCCAAATCCCTAAAGGCTAGAGGTTGGATCTCTCTCAAGGCGCGGACTGGCCAAAAAGTGCCTGAACCCCCTCAAGAGCAACGCCAAGACCAGCTTTGCTCAAAAATGCTTCAAAGTGGGCGTCCACCAGGCTTATCCTGAACTTTTTATGTTAAGAGATGGCACCGCCCTTTTTCCCCTCTACTGGACCGACCGCCCCAATGGGATCCTTGACCCATCAGCCGACCTTTTTACTGCTGAAGACAAAAACATAATTAGCTTCTTCGCCCAACTCCCGATCCTTGATTGTTCCAAGGTTATCGAAGGCACTCGCCATTCGAGAACACCCAAATACCTAGGTTACTAGCTGTTTTGCGACGCTCCTCACCTTCCATGCTTACTTGTTTCATGCATTTTATTTTGCTCAAATTTTTGTGTCCTGATTGACTGGTTCTCTTATTATCTCTGTAGCTGATATGGGTTTCACAGCCGAAGAACTCCAGCTCGCCGCCGCCAGAAGGGCTGCAAAGTTTCCTCCAACTTTCAATGCTAACACCGAGAATCCCAGGAAGAGACGCTCTCACAAGGATGGCGAGGGGAGCAAGAATCCCTCGTCGCTCAAGAAAAAGGCCAACACCACCAACAAGTCAGCCGCCGACGCCTCCGCCACTACCACCAAGTCCGCTTCCAACGCCTCTGCTACCCCCCACCAAGTTCGCTGCCGACGCCTCTGCTCATCAGAGAGAGGAGACTTCCACCCCCCATCAGTCGTCGCCGACCCCGGGGACCACTTCTCCTAAGGCTCAAACCCAAGCGGAAGCCAGTCCCTCTCGCCAGGATGACCAAGACTCCGGCCTAGTTGGGGCGGAAACCCATTACGTCCCCAACGGAAAAGGAGAAAAGGCAGAAAAAGAGAAAGAGAATTCCGCTGTCAAGGAGATCGCCATTGGCGGCCCCTTGATGATGTGTGAAGCCACCAACCCTATGGAGTTTCTGCTTTTCGGGATCAACCATGAGTACCTAGAAAAAGAAATTTTTGGGAAGGGTATCGACGATGCAAGCCAAGAGTGTCTGGCTTCTATGCTTCACACCGGCTGCATCTTCGCCCACACCTTTAAGAAGTTCAAAGCTTCTTCTGAGGAAGAGGCGAAACTTCAGTCTGACTATGCGGCGCTCGCCACGGAGCACGCCAAAAGTGCTGAGCGCTATGACAGAATTGTGACTGGGGCCGCCAGGGAGAAGATCGCTATTGATAAAAAGCTTGTGGTGATCGCCAGCGACCTCAACGAAGCGCGAGTTGAACTTATTTGCCGCGATGCCACAATTTCGGAACTTGAAGAAGACTTGGATGCAGCCAAGAAAGATGCCCAAGCAGCGCTGGCGGCTAAAGAAGAGGCCCTTGCTTCCCTTGCTTCGAAAGATAAGGAGCTCACCTTGCTGAAGAGCGAACTAGAAGAAAAAACTAAGGAGCTGGCCGATGAGAAAGAAAAGGCTGCCAAAGCGAGAGAATCGGCGGCGGACGAAGCCTTGAAGCAGCGCGAGTGTAACACCCCGATTTCCAGGTGTCACTTTAGTAACCAAAAATAAACAACATATACAAAGGTACAGCCTCTGCTGCACTATCCCGTCACGCGCACACGCAGTGACTCCAAGGTAGCGTGCCCGTAGGCGAATATATACAAACCAGAACTGTACGCAAAAGCATCAAATATACCACTATCCAAGAGAAAGTCGGCCTCAAAATGGCCTCAACCCAAGACCCCTATAGTCCGACAGACTCTCTGTGATCCTCAGCAAGAGAACCACACAAAAAGCCATATATCGGGAACCTACCCGGTCCCAAAAGTAAGACGAATCAGAGCTATGACAGTGACAACCAACTCAAAAGACTCTAACCACCCATACCCCACACTACTATCATCGACCCTCCCTCGATCAGGCATGAAGTCCGGGTCCTCGTCGAAAGCTTCAGTAATAGTCGTTCCGCTCCGGGTCTTTCCCGCACAACGAATCATCACGAACCGGCTGACAGACGCCTGGCAGCAGGCCGACCGCCCAAACACAAACATACAAACAAAGCCAAGGCGCTAGGGTCAACTTACAGAATACAATAGATATACAATCAACTCGTGATAAAGGGGGTATATACATAGGTTGTATATATATACATATAAGTTATGTATTGCCTACTCTAAGGTATATACATAGCATGTTCTCGAATCTCCTACACAGTTCAATCATTAATACCTAACGATGTTCATCAACATCAAATCATCATAATCTCAACATATGAAGTTAGGTGATAAGGTTAGTCAAACAATGTATCGTCCTCCCAACACACACGTATCCAACTAAACCAATGTTCCCTGTCGTTGCCCTAGGGTAAACGACGATGAAATCTCACGCTTCCATGAAGTCTCACGCTTCAATGGGGTCTTACGCTTTCACGAAGTCTCACGCTTCAGTGAAATCTCACACATTCACGAAGTCTCACGCTTCAGTGAAGTTTCGCGCCTTCACGAAGTCTCACGCTTCAGTGAAGTTGCACGCCTCCGCAAAGTCTCCCGCTTCAGCAAAGGTTCCCGTCTCCACGAGGTCTCCCGCCTCAGTGAAGTTTCTGCTTTCACGAAGTCTCACGCCTCAGTGAAGCTTACTCACTTTCACGAAGTCTCACGCTTCAGTGAACTTCCATGCTTTCACGAAGTCTCACGCCTCAGTGAAGCTCCGAAGGTATATACTGTACCCGAAGGTATATAGATATACTGTACCCGAAGGTATATAGATATACTGTACCCGAAGGCATATACTGTACCCGAAGGTATATACTGTACCCGAAGGCATATACTGTACCCGAAGGTATATACTGTACCCGAAGGTATATAGATATACTGTACCCGAAGGCATATACTGTACCCGAAGGTATATAGATATACTGTACCCGAAGGCATATACTGTACCCGAAGGTATATACTGTACCCGAAGGCATATGTCGATTCGGCGACAAAAGACAGTTAATTATGAAAGGAGTGCGATCACCCTTGATGACTTCTTGAGTCATCTGACTCATCAAATCTCGATGGTCAAAAACTGCTCCGACCCAAACTCAAAACAACCCAAGAGTTAGTGTCGGTCAATACAACACAGCCCAAACAAAACCCAGAGTCTGTGCCGGTCAATACAGCACGACTCGAACAACACTCCCAAGAGTACTAGAGTACTCGGTGACTTTCAATCATCACCATAGCTCACCTTAGTGGCTTTCCCCAATTCCAAAACTCTCCAAACCCACAACAAAAGCCGACTTTTCCCCGTCTTTCGTAAATATTTTCCCCTTTAGTTCTCCTATGATTATTCGTTTAGTAAAAACGTTTCGAATTGAATTAGTCAAGTTATGAGTTTACTTCTCAAAGTCTAAGTCTCCCAGAGTCTCTAGTTTTCGAAATTCTAATCATTCTAAGTTTTCCAAAAACCCTCCATAAGAAGTTTCCCGGGGAAAGTCTAAGTATTCAAACGAATCCCAACAAATGGCTAAGCCTCAAACCCCTCGTTTGGACTTGCCTAGGGTTGTTCATCCAACCCGAAATGTCAAAGATCACCAGATCAATGAATCTCCACTCCGAAGTCGCGTCAAAACGCTCAATCCAACACAACATCAACATCATAAGTTATGAAAACATTCATAACAATAAACCATCATCATAATCAATATCATAGCAAAGCATAAGTCGAATTTATCGACGCCTATTATGAATTCATAGCTAATATATATGTAAGTTGCCCTAACCTCGAGCTGTTCCAGCTTCGCAAACAAAGTTCTCCTCAAACAATTGCTCTGAGTCTTCCAAAGTTCCCTCAACTGAACCTCGGAGAAAAACAAAGCAGAATCCAAACAAAATCGATTAGTTCGATCGCAAAACAATACATAAACGATAGACAAAGCATTAAAGCTTCAGAATAGGACAATCAGGTACGAAAAGACAAGTTTTCGAAACCGAAAAACTCCCCCCTAAAGGAAATAGTCCACGACCTCAAAGGAAAAAGGGCTTCGGCTCTTTTTCTTTGATCAAATCAATTCACAAGGTAGTTTTAGGGTAAAACTAAGGCAAAGAAACTGTCAGAACAATTTTCGGACAATCGGGCCGAAATACGACTACGCAGGGGCATTTTGGTCCAAAATAAAGGCTCAAAACTTCAAAGTTATCCGTTCTGAAAACAGATTTGACAGCAACGATCCTCATGACATCCGTGACAACAAATCCTAAAGGCACGAAGTCAGATTATAGCTTTACGACAATAAAGTTTCGAAATGTGAGACAAAAAGAGTTTTGAGTCAATTTTTCAGATCCTGGACAACTGAATCGCAATCAGAGTTTACTGACAGAGGTTTTAGACTCAGGGGAACATAAGGAACATAACCCAAGCGAGAAATCAGATAAATCGGACAATTTTAGAAAAAGCTCAAAACTTAGAGCACAGAAACGACTTCAGAAACGCAACAGAAACAACAATCAGAGGTAGGAATCGTGTTAGTTACCTTGATACCTAGAAGTAGGGACGAACTGCACGAAGATTGGTCAAGTTTTCGCGAAAATCTCCTCCCCCCTTGCTCTCCACGAATTTGGGCCTCCAATGGTGAAAATGAGAGGATTTTTGCTTTTTCGCGCTATTTATAGGCGGGTGAAATCGCGGGAAAATGAAAATTTCGCGATTCCGATTTTTGCAGCACGATCACCGAGAAATTCTAAGAGAGATTCTGGCGTCAGAAATCCAGAACTCAAAACAAATATCTATGATATGGGAAAAACGATATCGAAAATCTCAAAAGCGGTGTAAGTTAAATCTGTCCCGAAAAACTACTTTTTGTTGTGATCGCCGGACGACAAAACTTCCTTCTGAAGAAAGATTGGAAACGTCGAAACAAATCTGGCAACGAGGACGGAATCTTCGTTAGAAGTCCCGAATAGAAAAAGTCTTCATCCATTGCTCGAAAATAGGGTTTCGAAGCAAAGAAATTAGCGTCGGCGGACATCCGAAAAGTGAAACCTATCGTGCGTACAGTCCAGAGTTCTGAAATGAAACGCTGGTCGATGGAAAAATAAAGAGAATTTTTAAATTTTCCGAGAGTTCGAAATCTCACTCAAAACGTTGCTTTAAGAGCGAAATAGCCTATTCTGGACACGCTCGCCATAAGGCAGGTGTGCAGACGACTCGCACTAGCTCCGAAAGAAACAACGCCACATTCCTCGAGCAATTCCTGAACTTTCTTTTTCATTAATCTTTCTCAAATATCAAACTCCTGTCACACTTACACTGATTCCACGCGTGAGTCGGAAATTAACTTGTTCCGAAAATCCGGGTCTTACAGCGAGGAAGGCTTTTATCTAGCCAAGGACCTGGCTCAATGGCTCTTCCCGAACGCCGATCTGAGCTCCATGGGAATGCTGAAGACGATCACCGATTCTGGACTTGTCGGGCCGGACGATCCTCCCAGGCTAGGGCCAAACCTCTAGGCTGACGGAAATGAAGAAGAAGAAGAAGAAGAAGAAGAAGAAGAAGAAGAAGAAGAAGAAGAAGAAGAAGAAGAAGAAGAAGAAGAAGGGGAAGGATGAGAAGAAGGAGAAGGGAAAGGAGAAGAAGAAGGAGGCAATAGAGACAATTAGCTTCTTCTTCTTGTTGTTGCTTTTTGTTTTGAACTTTTTAAGTTAATTAAACCTGTTGCTCGCCTCTCCCGGGCCTTTATGTAATTTACGCCTTATCTATGCAAGTTTCGCCTTATCTATCCAAGAGGAAAAGGCGAAACTTCAGTCTGACTATGCGGCGCTCACCACGGAGCACGCTAAGTGTGCTGAGCGCTATGACAGAATTGTGACCACGTGGTCGTGGGTTCGATCCCCAAAGACGACGCCAAATGTTCCAGTATAGAACATTACTAGGACTAGCCGTGCCTAGAGGGATGGATGAATGCTTAAAGACGGAGAGAAGAAGAGAGAGTCGGAGGAGAGATTCTCTGAATTTCACTTGTTTATTTAGAAAATGAGTCAAAAAGCTCCTTACAATAGATAACCGCTACCTATTTATAATGCGGGAGGGTATAGGCCCCTCATAAATAACTTGCCTCGGGTGGGCCACTTGGGCCGCACCCAGGGTCTACTCCGCCTACGGTGAAGGTTTGAATTTCCTTACGTTAATAGATTTTTTGGTTGACCTTCTTATTCACATAATTTGACCATTTTGATCCGATTTCTGTGACTAAATGCATAGTCCATTAGTTCTTTCTTCTCATTAAGTTCATCGATCAGCGATTGAGTTTGATTCTCTTCCTCCTAATTCCTCAAATTCAACTATTTCATGGCTTCACGGTTGCTCCACTCCGATTCTCATCATGCATTTCCCTAGTAAGAAGCTTCAATTTCATAGTTGAAGATTGCTTAGTTTCAAGTTTGCTTCTAAGTTACAATTCTCATCATGCTGATTATGTCTTTAGGTTTTCAAGTTTCTATTTCATTTACATTCTTGATGCTACTGCTACTAACGGAACCTACTTCTTCGACATCGAAGCCGAATTCGACATTAACTTCAGGTAGTCTGCGGAACACTACATATCTTTCTTGAGTTACCTTTTTTATGAAAAAGTATATTAATAACACACAGATTTATCAGGATGTTAATTAACTAGGATTGTGTTTGAATTCACCTGAACATTAATCTATAACTTACACTTATGAGTTTTGACACATGAAGCTTTAAAACATACTTGGTTTTGTAATTTACTAATAGGATTTGTGTGTATTTTCACTATTTTGCATGCTAATGTTTCATATGTTCTATGGGATGGGATGCAGTTAGCATGATAAATTTATGTAATGCATGGGGAGATTGTTAAGTTAAAATATCGGGATTAGTTTCTACAAACTTTGACGAGCTAACAAAGGACCATAACCGTATTGAGTTCAAGCTATGACCGTGTTGAGACAAAATATGAGTCAATGACCTTGCATCACTCAAACACACCCATGTTGACGTAATTAAAGCTGATGCGACCATGCTACATGAGCCACAATGGTGTCGCTGAAATACCAACAAACAGGGAAAACCATCTCCAACCTCTCCTCCTCCTCCTCTATGGCGCTCGGTTTCACCAATTCGTCGCCTCAACAGCTAGATCTCAGTGCCTCGAGGATGGAACTTCCTAACAGTAAACACCCAAAAACCGAAAGTCGGTTTCTAAGCATCATCTTTCATCTTTTTTAACTCAAATCCTTTTCACTCTCACAAATACAAACCAAGTTCCTATTTCTCATAAATCAGAAACCTAAAAATCCAAATCCATCCCCTAACACTCATCTTCATCACAAATGAAATACCCAAAAATTCAAACCAAGCCCAAACGAAGGACGTAGGTACTACGTTATTGAGGACAATGGTGATTATTCACGATTTGGAGGTGAAACAAGGTTATAGAGATGAAGCTTTCGCTAAAGGTGCTGCGTGTTCAGGGAATGGTTTTTTTTCTCTAATTTGGGGTTTGATTTTCTAGGTTTTCTTGTGTGCACTATTGTGACTTTGATGAAGATAAACATTTGTTGAGTTTCTGAATTCTGATTTTTTGGGTTTGGAGAGTTGGTTTTCTGGGGTTTTATTTTTGATTCTAGGTTTGGGACTTCAATTATTTGCGGTTTCATTGCGTTTCTAGGTTTGTTGTACTTGTTTTCGGATTTGGGGAGTATGATTTTATGGAGATGGTGAAGAGGAAGGTGAAAATGAAGATGAAGAAGGTGAGGAAGATGATGGAAGAAAGATTAGAGTTAGAAAAAAAGAATAAAAAAAAGAATAAAAGGATTAGAGGTAAATTATGATTTTTTAATTTTTAATTTAATTTGATTCATTTTTTTGTCCCGATGGCGAGGGAAGAACATGTTACCCTTCTTCAATATGAACCATCCAAATTTTAAGCTGCTATCCAACGACCAAAATGTAATGTTAAAAACTTGGACCTGGATCCTCTCCGGCCAAAACATCTCTTCAGCAGGATTTTCAGCCATAGGATGCATCCATTTGCTACATCGTAAAAGTAGTGGATGTTTATGGTATTATGACATACCATCCATGCCATGTCATCATAGTGTGAAATGCAATCATATCTTTTTGAGCTGTTGATTTTGTTCACGTGTCTGGGAGAAAAATGGTTTTTTTTTTGAAAGGTGGGGAGAAAAAAAGTTAAAATTAACTAAAATAGGAGATTATATATATATATATATATTATTTAAATACTAATTTAAACCAATAAATATTATATAATAAAAATTGGTTACAATATTTAAAATTAACAATATCATATTCATGAAAATTTAAAATTAATTATGATCTATATATATTTATATTTATATATATATATATCACAAATAAATATATGTTTAGTTTCTGTGTAAAACTATTAATTTTTTTAATCTCTATTTTTTTGTACATGATGTATCTTCTACATAAAATTTATATATATATATATCACAAATAAATATATGTTTAGTTTCTGTGTAAAACTATTAATTTTTTTAATCTCTATTTTTTTGTACATGATGTATCTTCTACATAAAAAGTACTGTTTGAGTAAAATACATCCACATTTTATTGGAGATAGCTAGCTCCTCCACCAACTTAAGTAATTACATAATATATTATTTTTATGAAGTTAAATTTTTTTTATATAGAAGTTTTATTCTAATGTTGTATATAAATTAAACCCAAATATCTTTATTTCATTTGAATTTATATTCCTAAGATTATATACAATAAAAACTAAAATAAAAATAGAAAATGGGAAAATGAAAAATTGTATGTCACTTTCAACAAATAATTTTCACTTGAATCAAACTTTTATTATCATCTTTTATGAGGTTTAACTTACTTACAATTAGGCTAACATTTTATTAGTATCCACACAAATTACAATATACAAAATGTAATTGGTTAAAAAAAACTTTTTTTCTCCACAAAAAATACAAAATTTTGTAATTTTTGAATAATATAATTTTTTTATTAGTTTAAATTAGTATTTAAATAAAATTTAAAATATTTGTACCAAATAGTATATCATATTAGGTGTTTGGGGAAGAGGAGTGGAACGTGAATCACGTTCTCAAGCATGTATTTGCAGATGTGTCAACATGGCGAGATTCCTTGGAATCGTCGATGGAAGAACGATGGCTTGGAATTGTGCATGGCAGCAGCTCTGTGGATTCAGGCGCACACCATATCTCATCGCATGGCAGCTGAGATCCAGCAATTGGTAAAATGGGGGCTGTTGCGGTGCTCCGCGCGCCGAATGGCTTCTGGATAGCAACGGTTTCTGTTAGCTGTGATCAGGGCTCAGCCTTCAAAGCGGAACTTTGGGCTATCCAGCTTGGACTTAGACTAGCTTGGGACCATGGTGCTAAAACAGTGGTTTGTGCTTCTGACTGTCAAGAGGCACTGCAAGTTCTTCAGATTCTTCTGCTTCAGTTTGGAGAGCTTTTGACTTCTCAGATTTAGACTTCTCAGATTTGGATTTCAAAGCTATAGACTTCTTCCTCAGATCCTGCATTTCTGAGCGCTTCAGTTCATGACATTTCAGTATGCTGATGAGTTCTTCTAGACTCATACGCTCAACATCTCTTGTAAGCTCTATTGAAGTCACTAAAGGCATCCAGCTTTCAGGGAGACTTCTAATAACCCTTATGACATGATCTTTTGTAGTGTAGCTTTTGTTGAGAGGTCTTATTCCGGCTACAAGCAACTGAAATCTAGAAAACATATCATCAATGGACTCGTTAGGTTCCATGATGAAGGATTCAAACTTCTGAATCAATGACAACGCCTTGGATTCCTTCACTTTCTTGTTTCCTTCATGGGACATTTTCAGGGATTCAAAGATACTGTAACACCCCGATTTCCAGGTGTCACTTTAGTAACCAAAAATAATCTTTACGCGGAAAACAGGTAATTTTTTTTTCGTTTTCTTTCCTTTAAATCAAAACGATAAAGAAGTAAAGACAAAACTCAACTACTAAACTAACCAATATACATCAAATATAAACATGTACAGCCTCAGCTGCACTTCCACGTCACACACACTCGCAGTGACTCCAAAGTAGTGTGCCCGTAGGCAAATATTTACAGATCCAGAAGTGTGAGTGAGAAAAAGTATAATTACAAACCACTAGGAGAAAGTCGGCCTCAAAATGGCCTAAGCAAAGACCCCTATGGTCCGACTGACTCACTGTGATCCCTCCGTAAGAGAACCACACAAAAAGCCATGCATCGGGAACCTACCCTGTCCCAAAAGCAAAACGAATCAGAGCTATTACAGTAACAACCAACTCCAAAAGACTCTAACCACCCAAACCCCACACTACTATCATCGACCCTCCCTCGATCAGGCATGAAGTCCGGGTCCTCGTCGAAAGCTTCAGTAATAGTCGTTCCGCTCCGGGTCTTTCCCGCACAACGAATCATCACGAACCGGCTGACAGACGCCTGGCAGCAGGCCGACCGCCCAAGCACAAACATACAAACAAAGCCAAGGCGCTAGGGTCAACTTACAGAATACAATAGATATACAATCAACTTGTGATAGAGGGGATATATACATATGTTGTATATATATACATATAAGTTATGTATTGCCTACTCTAAGGTATATACATAGCCTGTTCTCGAATCTCCTACACAGTTCAATCATTAATACCTAACGATGTTCATCAACATCAAATCATCATAATCTCAACATATGAAGTTAGGTGATAAGGTTAGTCAAACAATGTATCGTCCTCCCAACACACACGTATCCAACTAAACCAATGTTCCCTGTCGTTGCCCTAGGGTAAACGACGATGAAATCTCACGCTTCCATGAAGTCTCACGCTTCAATGGGGTCTTACGCTTTCACGAAGTCTCACGCTTCAGTGAAATCTCACACATTCACGAAGTCTCACGCTTCAGTGAAGTTTCGCGCCTTCACGAAGTCTCACGCTTCAGTGAAGTTGCACGCCTCCGCAAAGTCTCCCGCTTCCGCAAAGGTGTACGCCTCCGCAAAGTCTCCCGTTTCAGCGAAGGTTCCCGTCTCCACGAGGTCTCCCGCCTTAGTGAAGTTTCTGCTTTCACGAAGTCTCACGCCTCAGTGAAGCTTACTCACTTTCACGAAGTCTCACGCTTCAGTGAAGTTCCATGCTTTCACGAAGTCTCACGCCTCAGTGAAACTTCCCGTTCTTCACTATGGATGGACCATTCCCGTTATCCATCCTGGATGAACCATTCCCGTTATTCATCCTTGGTGAACCATTCCCGTTATTCACCATATGATATGCACAGGTGAACCATTCCCGTTATTCACCCGATTGATGCAATATGGTTAGCCAAACAACGAATCGCCCTTACCACGGAAGTGTTTAGCTCACAACCCAATCCCAACAAAACCATGAGTTAGTGTCGGTCAATACAACACAACTCCCACCACAAAACCCACAAACAAAGCCCAGAGTCTGTGCCGGTCAATACAGCACGACTCGAACAACACTCCCAAGAGTACTAGAGTACTCGGTGACTTTCTATCATCACCATAGCTCACCTTAGTGGCTTTCCCCAATTCCAAAACTCTCCAAACCCACAACAAAAGCCGACTTTTCCCCGTCTTTCGTAAATATTTTCCCCTTTAGTTCTCCTATGATTATTCGTTTAGTAAAAACGTTTCGAATTGAATTAGTCAAGTTATGAGTTTACTTCTCAAAGTCTAAGTCTCCCAGAGTCTCTAGTTTTCGAAATTCTAATCATTCTAAGTTTTCCAAAAACCCTCCAAAAGAAGTTTCCCGGGGAAAGTCTAAGTATTCAAACGAATCCCAACAAATGGCTAAGCCTCAAACCCCTCGTTTGGACTTGCCTAGGGTTGTTCATCCAACCCGAAATGTCAAAGATCACCAGATCAATGAATCTCCACTCCGAAGTCGCGTCAAAACGCTCAATCCAACACAACATCAACATCATAAGTTATGAAAACATTCATAACAATAAACCATCATCATAATCAATATCATAGCAAAGCATAAGTCGAATTTATCGACGCCTATTATGAAATCATAGCTAATATATATGTAAGTTGCCCTAACCTCGAGCTGTTCCAGCTTCGCAAACAAAGTTCTCCTCAAACAATTGCTCTGAGTCTTCTAAAGTTCCCTCAACTGAACCTCGGAGAAAAACAAAGCAGAATCCAAACAAAATCGATTAGTTCGATCGCAAAACAATACATAAACGATAGACAAAGCATTAAAGCTTCAGAATAGGACAATCAGGTACGAAAAGACAAGTTTTCGAAACCGAAAAACTCCCCCCTAAAGGAAATAGTCCACGGCGTCAAAGGAAAAAGGGCTTCGGCTCTTTTTCTTTGATCAAATCAATTCACAAGGTAGTTTTAGGGTAAAACTAAGGCAAAGAAACTGTCAGAACAATTTTCGGACAATCGGGTCGAAATACGACTACGCAGGGGCATTTTGGTCCAAAATAAAGGCTCAAAACTTCAAAGTTATCAGTTCTGAAAACAGATTTGACAGCAACGATCCTCATGACATCCGTGACAACAAATCCTAAAGGCACGAAGTCAGATTAAGTCTTTTTGACAATAAAGTTTCGAAATGTGAGACAAAAAGAGTTTTGAGTCAATTTTTCAGATCCTGGACAACTGAATCGCAATCAGAGTTTACTGACAGAGGTTTTAGACTCAGGGGAACATAAGGAACATAACCCAAGCGAGAAATCAGAGAAATCGGACAATTTTAGAAAAAGCTCAAAACTGTGAGCACATAAACGACTTCAGAAACTCAGCAGAAATAGAAATCAGAGGCAGGATTCATGATAGTTACCTCGATACCTAGAAGTAGGGACGAACTGCACGAAGATTGGTCAAGGTTTCGCGAAAATCTCTTCTCCCCCCAAGCTCTCCACCATTCTCGGCCAAAATGGGTGAAATGGAGAAGATATTTGCTTTTTCGCCTATTTATAGGCGGGTGAAATCGCGGGAAAATGAAAATTTCGCGATTCCGATTTTTGCAGCACGATCACCGTGGAATTTTAAGAGAGATTCTAGCGTCAGAATTCCAGAACTCAAAACAAATATCTAGGATTTGGGAAAAACGATATCGAAAAACTCAAAAGCGGTGTAAGTTAAATCTGTCCCGAAAAACTACTTTTTGCTGTGATCGCCGGACGACAAAACTTCCTTCTAAAGAAAGATTGGAAACGTCGAAACAAATCTGGCCTCGCGGACGGAATCTTCGTTAGAAGTCCCGAATAGAAAAAGTCTTCATCCATTGCTCGAAAATAGGGTTTCGAAGCAAAGAAATTAGCGTCGGCGGACATCCGAAAAGTGAAACCTATCGTGCGTACAGTCCAGAGTTCCGAAATGAAACGCTGGTCAATGGAAAAATAAAGAGAATCTTTAAATTTTCCGAGAGTTCGAAATCTCACTCAAAACGTTGCTTTAAGAGCGAAATAGCCTATTCTGGACACGCTCGCCATAAGGCAGGTGTGCAGACGACTCGCACTAACTCCGAAAACAACTACGCAACATTCCTCAAGCAATTCCTGAACTTTCTTCTTCATTAATCTTCCTCAAATATCAAACTCCTGTCACGCTTACACTGATTCTACGTGTGAGTCGGAAACTTAACTTGTTCTGAAAATCCAGGTCTTACAGATACCCTTAGCAAACTCACGATCTGTAATCTTCTGGTACTCTTCATAGGAAATAGCACTAAGAAGAATAGCTCTAGCTTTGTGGTGCTGTGAGTAAAGCTTCTTTTGCTCAGCACTCATCTCTGATCTGGAGATCTTCTTGCCATCAGCATCAACTGGACGCTCGTAGCCATCCATAATGATATCCCAGAGATCTGCGTCGAAACCCAGAAAGAAACTTTATATTCTGTCTTTCCAATATTCGAACCTTTGACCATCGAACATAGGAGGCTTTGCATTGTAACCATCTTTTTGCGTTTCACTGGTGGTAGCCATATGTTTTTCACACCGGCCCAGATCACTGAACACTGTTAGGAGTGGTAATCAGAACTTGCGCTCTGAGACCAATTGAAGTTATGAAAAATGATAGAAATGGGGAGGGGTTTGAATAGCGTTTACAGAATAAAAACTTCCTACTTAAGATTTTAACAAATCTTTCGAAACACAAGTAAAGTGCTTAAGATAAGAGATGAGAAAAGCACACAAGGATTTTATCCTGGTTCACTTGATGAATCACTCAAGCTAGTCCAGTCCACCCGTGAAGGTGATTTCTTCCTTCTTAGAATGAAGACAATTCACTAATCAGAGATTTGTTACAACTGCACTTGAAACCTACAAGTGACTAACAATACACTAACTTAGCTCACACTAAGATTCACTCTCTTAGTCTTCTCTAGGATCCGATCAACCTTGATCTCCTAAAGGTAAACTAAACAACTGTTTAAAGAATATTTTTTACAAAGAAATTGCTTCTTAAAAGCTTGTAGTAAACACAATGAATTCGATGAAGAAAGATTGCTTAGAAGATTTGAATATTGCTTGCGCGTATTAGTTTCTTCCAACTGCATCTTTCAGTCTTCAGCCTCTATATATACTCTAAGGATTAGGGTTTGAACATTGCATGGGAATGCTACCGTTGGAGGGCAGATCTGGGATTTCTAGCTTCTGCTGTGGCTGAGAATGTTAGGTTAGGTCGTCAGGATAGTACACTTGTTTTTGTACTTTGGATAGTGACGTGACCTTTAACCTTGTTGACTTCTGATCAGAGAAATGCTTCGAGTTGGAACTTGTGAAGCTTGTTGTTCAGAGTCCGAGGGAAGCATGGATCCTCTGACCGTTGTACCTTCTGATTCTGAACTCAGAGGAGAAGTACTTGGTATTTAGAGCCAGTTTGCTTCTGGAGTTCAGAGTCTCCACTTTTCAGCTTCTGGATCTTCAGAGTCTTCTACACCATCAGAACTTCTGAACCTTCAGAGTGTCTGTGTTATCAGAACGTCTGGATCTTCAAAACTTCAAGTGAGATGAGTCCATATCAGAGCTTGATTAACTTCAGATCTTCTGAAGCCTTTCTACTGTTCAGATTGAATATAAAGATTGCGAAAGCGTTGCTAGGGTCACTCTCTAAGCAAAGTGATTTTGATATGTGTGAGATTATATTAAGGTCAGAGCCTAATAAGAGCACACTCAGAAAACACGTTAGAGTACCATAATTGTTCATACTAAAACGTTAACTTGTAATCATCAAAACATAGAGTTGTACTACACGATCAAAACTTGATCTTACAATCTCCCCCTTTTTGATGATAACAAAACCAAGTATTTTGATGAACAATTCTTAAACAGAAAATTGAATTCACTCAGAGTATAAGGAATAGAGAAAGACTTATCCTGATGTGAATGGTTTATTTTGCTCATTCTGAATCCAAGTCGCAGCTTGCTTCTAAGCTTAGCTCCCCCTGAATCTAAGACTTAATGAAAACATTAGTGATATCTAGATTCTGAGCTAAATAATAAAAGAGTTCAGAGTGAAAACGCATGACATAGATGAAATGAAATAATCAGAGCACATAAGTATTCAGAGTCATGAGTAGGGTAAGGTATCAGAGTTAACCAATATCACTTCAAAAGAAGTGAAATGTATTCCTTGTATTTGCCCAGTGACACATCTCTGGTCATAAAAGTGGAACTCTTAAATTCTCCAAAAGAAAAAGAAATCACACTAACACAGCTTAAACATCAAAAACTGGGTTATACTCCCCCTTTTTGTCATAAGCAAAAAGCTTGGGGTGTGAAAAACTTAGCTTGAAGTAAAAGGTACTACCCTTAGAGAAGGTCTAAGTTTCAAAAAGATGGAGAAGGAATTAATGATGAAAAAGAAATTAGCGAATTAATGAAAGGAGTTAATGCATATGCAGAACGTTTACCACCGGCCATGGGAGTAAAGAGAAGATTCAGTTACCAATAACTTATCCTCGAGAAACTGCAAGAGCAATAACTTCTGGAGAGAGAAGGAAGCTTATATAAAGCGATTAGGAACAAAGTAGGCTTCACAACAAGACTACTTCTGAATAACAAATGGCATCATACATCATTGCTCTAGAGGAGCTCAGAAGGAAGGCTTTTGATGTAGATCTTTTCATCAATGTTAGGCACCCAGAGGGTTCGATAACCATACATGAGCTTACTACAAAGCTTCTTGAGAAGGATCTTAGTCCAGAATTGGAGAAAGATCTGAAGGAGTTTCTCTGCTTCGTGGAGGAGATTCAGGAGCTTTGCAAGCTGGAGCTGAATCTGCTGGAAGAGAAGGAAGCAATGGAGAAGGATCTGGAGACGATGGAGGAGAGTCTGGAGAGGGATGAGCTAAGTAACAGGCTCTGCAACATAGAGTACATACTCGATCGTCTGGAGAAGGAAAGAGTAGAGCAGCGCCAAGAGTGTAGAAGAATGAGGAAGGATCCTCCATTCTAGAGAAATGCAGATGAATGATGATGTGATATGCAATGTGTAATGTTGAGTTATTTTAAAAAAAAAATTCAGATATATGTTGTGTTAAATGCAAGAAGAAAAACGGAATAAATAATCACATAAGGCAATAAAGAGACTTAAAACATAGAAGCAAATAACTAAAAGTTTATCAAACAAGGAAGAAAACGAGAGAGATCCTAAAACTAAGATTTTTCAGTGCGACGAAGGAGTTCTTGAATAGCGTCATTCATGGTGAACAAGAGAGTCTCATGACAATTAAGACGTGTGATGAAATATCCTGAAGATTGTCTTGAGCAGAGTGATGAGCTTGAGTGGAGTGTGAAGCAGCACTTGTGAAAGGCACTGGTGCAAGAACTTGACCTCGGAGAGCATCAGCTTCAGCCTGTAGCCTCTCAGCTTCTTTTAGAGCTTCTAACCTTGCATTCTCAAGTCGTTCAGCTTCTAGACGTGCAGCCTCATCTTCTTGTTCTTTCTTCTTTATAGCTTCCTCAATAGCATCAAGTGACTCAACCCTTAGTTTTTGTTCATGCATAGCCACTCTTCTGTTGAAACGCTGCCTAGCAGCTTCAATCCTCTGATCCCTTTCAGCTGTGAGAGTACTCATCAAGATAGGAACTTGAGCAATCATCCAATCACACAGATGGTCCCATTCTTCAGCAACAGAGTCAGGGTTCTCATGAAGGTCAGTGTGACCTTGCACATTGCGAACCATTAATGATGCTTCATAATTAAACACACTGATGCACTCGAGAAGGGAGTTGGGTTTAAGATATGTATAGGCAACAATGGAGAGATTAGTTTCAGGAGAAGTGGGATGATTACTGTTATTTGCTTCAGAAGCACCTTGAGGAGAACCAACATCTAGAGTTTGGATGTTTGAAGTGTTGATCTCAAGGTTAGGCTGAGAGGTCTCAACCTTAGGGTTTGGAGATTTAACCGAGGAATGGTTTGAGACCGAGTTTTCTGGTTGGACATTTTCTGGTTGTGAGGGAAGTGCTGGTTGTACATGTTGAGATAAAGGAGATGCTGCATTCAGAGGGACCACTGGAATAGGATGATCTGGATCAACTAGACGTTCTGATCTAGGTCCAGGATATTTCCTTGGGCTAGGAATGGTCTGATAGTGGTCAGGGATAGCAGGCTCTTTCTGTTTTGCAATTTGATCAAATTGGCGAATGGACTCAGAGATATTTGAGGGTGAGGAGTCGGCAACATTTGTGGGAAAGGATACAGAGGGACAAGGAGCAGTATTGTCTGTATCAGTTGTTCTGCGAGCAGGATGATCAGATACTCTGCGGACAGAGTGATCAGAGGTTCTGAGTTCATGGTGAGACTTGTCAGAAATAATGGGTTCAGAGACTTGTGGATTATATTGAATGGTTATAGGTGAGATAGGTTCAGAGGGTTTGGGTGTCTGAAGCATATTCCAAATAGGTGCTTCTTCATCAGAGGGTTGAAAGAATGAAGATCTAGGTGAGGTATTTGGAGATGTGTTTTGGTCAGCTGGTTGAGACTCTTGAATGGGAGAGAGTGGGGTAGCAGTGCGATTTAAAAGGGCAGAAATTGGTAGTGCATCAAATGAGTTTAAATCATCATCATTAAATGAAACAGCAAACTTACTTGATGATTTCACTGCAGACCGAGTTTTGGTTACCTCAACAGCTGGTTCCACACGAGTTGGATTCACCACAATTCTCACTTGCTTCTTCAACTTCTTTGGTGGAGGAGCATCATCATCATCACCATCAGATGGAGCATCTGGCTTAGAGGGTTCCTCATGCTTCCTCTTAGGCTTTTCATTCTTCTTCTTCTGATCAACACCATCAGAGGAATCAGTCTCTTCAGAGGATTCCTCTACAATCATTCTTCTTTTCTTCTTCTTCTTTGGAGGAGAATCAAATTCTGGAGCTGGTGGCAGGGTTCTGAAAAACTCATCCACATCTATTTCAAAACCTTGTTCCCTTAGATCAGCTAGATAGTGCAAGATAGCAATTGGGTCATCAGATTTGGACCATAGAGGGCAATCGTTCAGAGGGACTCTTCTCTATCGGACTTCATCAGAGGTGTCTTCATGAACAAGTGCAACCTTTGTTTTAATCAATCCCATCTTTTTCATGGATGTGGGAGTGAAGACATCACCAACAACAGTCGTCAGATCCTCTGTGGAGCCTGTTGTAGTCAGATCCTCTATCAATTTGCTTTCCAGGAAGAGGTCTGAGAGCAATCTTCCAAAATGAATGTATCTGATTGCAGATTTTGGAGAAGCACTTGTTCTCGACTTCTTGATGCACTCTTTGAGATAATAGAACAGGAAGAAGGGAAGGCAGATTTTCTTGTGGTCCTGAATGAAGAAAAGCATCACTTTCTGACAGAAATTGATGTAGTCTAGAGAGCTTCCCTTTGGCCTTTGATTGATACAATGCAGAAGAATCTTGTGCCAAATCCTCAGCTTAGGATGAAGTTCTACCACTTTGCAGTCATTCTTGCCTGGCTGCCAGTTTGTGTAGAGAGCTTGGTTAACAGCTTCTTTGGTCTTGGGTTTCACCTTTGATTCCAACAGTTGGAATCTGTAGCCTGTACTGCTATCTAGACCCAGATGATCAACGATTGATTTCTCCGTGATGATAATTCTTTTGCCAGCGATGTAGGAGACTACTTGGTTATCATCACAGTCGGTATGTTTCCAGAATTCCTTTACCAATTTGATGTAGACTGGACCAGGAAGTCTGTTGAAGTATTCTTCCCAGCCTTGAGCTTTTACTTCAGGACGAAGATCAAACCCATTGGCAGCAATGTTGTCAAGATCAAATCTTCATTCAGCAAGAATCTGGAGTTCATCATGAGAGTAGACACAAGTAGCCGCAGCCCCTTTGTGCGAGAGGAATTATCTGACCTGTAGCTTGAACTTCTGGTTGATTTCGCTGAGTAGCAGTGCTCGATTGACCGGTAGCCTGACCCACCACCATGGTAGGAAATTTCCTTCCGTCAACAGTTTCACCTTTGTTGGATTTCACCATCTCTGAAGTAATTGAAGGTTTGGGTAGAAAGATAGGATGAAGGAAGAGAGAGAGAGAGAGATCGTGGGAATAAAGGGTTTTGCAAACAGGAGAGAGAGAGAGAGAGAGAGAGAGAGAGAGAGAGAGAGAGAGAGTAAAACAATAAGTGATGGAGAACGTGTGTGCATAGTGGTTTTTGAAAATAACCGTTGTTGATTAAAAAGCAAAGTAAGATCAACGGTTAAAAATTAAAGACATCATTACAAACAGTTAATACACATATCACACGATGGAGAGAAGCACATCTATACTCATTACGACAGATTGTCAGCACGGGCACAAGGAACGATGTATCATAGCTACTGACACACATTTACCGTCTCAGCTTCAGAGTAAGCACCAATGGGTATTTAACCTCTGATAGAGTTACCTTCTGAACTAGACATCTTCTGAGAAAGAAGCATCATAGTCAGAGGTTCTGATCCATCTTCATGCTGGACAAAAGTCCATATTCAGATTTTTCAGAATGAAATTAAATCTATTCTCTGCTAAGGGCTTTGTAAAGATATCTGCCCATTGATGGTCAGTATCAACAAACTTTAGAAGAAGTACGCCCTTCTGAACATAATCTCTAATAAAATGATACTTTACCTCAATGTGTTTTGCCCTTGAGTGTAAGATAGGATTCTTACTCAGTGAGATTGCAGCAGTGTTATCACAATAGATTGGGATGTTGCTCTCAAGGATTTGATAATCCTTTAGCTGATGTTTCATCCAGAGCATTTGAGTGCTGCAAATTGCTGCTGGGATATATTCTGCCTCTGCAGTGGATAGTGCAATGGTTGATTGCCTCTTGCTTGCCCATGAGACTAAGTTACTTCCCAGAAATTGACAGTTTCCAGAAGTGCTTTTTCTCTCAGTTCTATCTCCAGCATAATCAGCATCACAGTAACCTGAAAGCTTATACTCTGATGTTTTCTTATACATCAAGCCAAGGTTAGTGGTACCTTTCAGATATCTTAGGATCCTCTTAACAGCAATTAAGTGGGTTTCCCTCGGATCTGATTGGAAACGAGCGCATAGATGAACACTAAACATAATATCTGGCCTAGATGCAGTTAAGTATAGAAGTGATCCTATCATACCACGATAGTGCTTCTGACAAACTTTACCACTTGCATCTTCTTTCTCCAGGATGCATTGGAGTCTTAGAAATTGTAGATTCTGTCATGTTGAACTTATTCAGAAGTTCTTTAGTGTACTTGCTCTGATGAATGTAAGTTCCTTCTGGTGTTTGATCAACTTGTATACCCAGAAAGTACTTGAGTTCTCCCATCATACTCATTTCAAATTCAGCCTGCATCATCTCAGAAAAATCTTTGCATAGAGATGGATTAGCAGATCCAAATATAATATCATCAACATAAATTTGCACAATTAAGATATCATCTTTGTAAGTTTTGCAAAAGAGAGTTGTATCTACTTTACCCCTTATAACTTATTTTCCAGAATGAATGAGCTGAGTCTCTCATACCATGCTCTAGGAGCTTGCTTCAGACCATAGAGAGATTTCTTCAATTTGAAAACATGGTCAGGGTTCTTCTCATCTTCAAAACCTGGAGGTTGATGAACATAGACTTCCTCTGAGAAGTAACCATTAAGGAAGGCACTCTTAACATCCATCTGATGAAGAATTATGTTGTGATTCACTAAGAATGAGATCATTAGTCTGATAGCTTCCAGTCTTGCTACCGGAGCAAACGTTTCAGTATAGTTTATTCCTTCTTGCTGATTGTAGCCTTGAGCACCTAGCCTTGCCTTGTTTCTGACTACATCTCCTTTCTCATTCAGCTTGTTTCTGAAAACCCATTTGGTTCCGATCACATGAACGCTTTGAGGTTTCTTCACTAGGCTCCAAACATCATTCTTGGAAAATTTATTCAGTTCTTCTTCCATAGCCAGAATCAAGTCCTTGTCTTGAAGAGCTTCATCAATTGACTTGGGTTCAATTAAGGACATCAATCCTTTCAGACTGAGCAAAGTCTCTTCAGAGGGTCTGAAGGCTGATCTGGTTCTGACTGGTTCATCTTTGTTACCCAAAATCAATTCCTTAGGATGAGACGCAGTGATTCTGCTCTTCTTCTGAGGTTGTGAATCAGAGGGACCAGCTTCTTCTGGTTCATATTCCCCTGGCTCAGCTTCCTCTGGAGCTTTGCCTTTGTCAGGAACATTTATACTCAAATCTGCAAACTTTTCAACTAGCTTTGACTGATCAGAGTCAAGCTTATCATCAAATCTAACATGAATAGATTCTTCAATAGTTTTAGCATCAGTATTATAAAATCTGAAACCTTTAGATCGATCAGAGTAACCAAGTAATAGACATTTAGAAGATTTAGCATCAAACTTATGCAATCTATCCTTAGTGTTTAGAACATAGCAAACACAACCAAAAGGATGAAAATAAGAAATGTTGGGTTTTATATTCTTCCACAATTCATAAGGAGTCTTATTCAGAATTGGTCTCACAAGGATTCTGTTAAAAATGTAACATGGTGTGTTTACTGCATCTGCCCAAAAGTGCTTTGCCATGCTAGTTTCATGGAGCATGGTTCTAGCCATCTCCTGAAGAGCTCTGTTCTTCTTCTTAACAAAACCATTTTGTTGTGGAGTTCTAGGACAAGAGAAATCATGTGCAATTCCATAGGAATCAAACAGACTCCCAAACTTGTCATTCTCAAACTCTCCACCATGGTCACTTCTGACACGCATAATCCTACAAGCCTTCTCGTTTTGCACTTGGGCTATGAAGGTAGAGAACACAGAATGAGACTCATACTTGCGGGATAGAAATTTTACCCATGTCCAGCGGCTATAGTCGTCAACAATGACCATCCTATATCTTTTGCCACCTATAGACTTAGTTTTCACTGGTCCAAACAGGTCGATATGCAGAAGTTCCAACGGCCTTGAGGTAGAGACAACATTCTTTGCCTTGAAAGGGACTTTTGTGAATTTGCCTTTCTGACATGCTTCACAAAGAGCATCTGAAGAGAACTTCAGAGCGGGTAAGCCCCTAACAAGGTTGAGCTTACTCAGCTGAGAAATCTTTCTCATACTGGCATGCCCTAACCGTCTATGCCATACCCATTGCTCCTCATTAACAGAAAGAAGGCACTTCACATTCTGAGATTCCAACTCAGATAATCTGATCTTATAAATGTTGTTCTTCCTCTTGCTATTAAACAGAACAGAGCCATCGATCTGACTTACAGCCCTGCAAGACTTTTGATTGAAAATAACATCATAACCCTTGTCAGCTAATTGACTTATAGACAATAAGTTGTGAGTTAAGCCGTCTACCAATAAAACATTGTCAATGCATGGACTACTATCAACACAAATAGTAGCAGTACCAACAATTTTACCCTTCTCGTTGCCACCAAAGCCAACTTCGCCTCCAGGCTTAAGTTTTAGCTCTTGGAACATACGCCTTTCTCCTGTCATGTGACGCGAGCATCCACTGTCCAGATACCATGATTGGTGTTTCAGTGGAGCGATCAAGGATATCTGCAACATAGATAATCTTATCCTTAGGTACCCACTTTCTGGGTCCTCTCTTGTTAGTTACCTCAGAGGTTATGATCTCCTTGGGTTTCTCAACATGATAGTGTAAAGGAATTTTAGCATGATATTTAGACATGGAGAAGGTTCCCTTTTTGAGAGGGGGGTTAGCAACTTTAACAGGTAATGGTTCAGGCAATATAGTACCAGAGGGTACAAAACATTCATACAAGGATTCAGCCTTAGGCATAGGAGGCTCATTTCTACTGGGTCTAGAATAGTCAATGCCATACATTCTATTTCTGCTTACGCCATAGATCATTGAAGCCATTAAGCTTCTGTCTACGCTTTTAGCCAGGAATCTTTGAAAGGATTTTTCATATTTAGATTCATTCTTACTATCAGAGGCATCACATGCAACCACTTCTTCTAGCTTAGCAATCTGGTTCTTAAGCACAGAGTTGGAATTCACTAAAGCATGATTATTATTTTTCAACTCAGAAATAATTTTCTCATGTTCAGAAGAAGTCTTAGAAGCAGCAAAGAAATTCTTTTTCAACTTTTTATGCTTAGTCAATAAAGAGTTATACTTATCCATAATGTCAGACAAAACATGTTTTAGTTCAGAGGTTGAGAAAGAAGCGAATACCTCATTTTCATCGTCTGTGTTAGGATCTTCTTCTGATGCTGAGTCCGAGTTAGTTGCATCTTTTGACTCTGCTTCTTTGTCTTTGACAATAACCATGAGTCCTTGAACTTCACCATCAGAGTCAACATCCTCTGACTCTGATTCATCAAAAGTCACCATCAGACTTTTCTTTGTTTTGAAGTGCTTCTTTGGCTTCTTGTCCTTTTTCATCTTTGGACAGTCACTCTTGTAGTGCCCTGATTCTTTGCATTCGAAACATGTGACTTCCTTGACTGAGGACTTCTTCTGGCCTGATGAGGATTCAAACTTTCCTTTGGCCTTTCAAGAGCCTCTGTACTTGCTCTGCCTGTGCTTCCAGATGCGGTTGAGCCTTTTGGAGATCAGAGTCAGCTCATCTTCATCAGAATCTTCTGATGCTTCTTCAGATTCTTCTGCTTCAGCTTGGAGAACTTTTGACTTCTCAGATTTACACTTCTCAGATTTGGATTTCAAAGCTATAGACTTCTTCCTCAGATCCTGCATTTCTGAGCGCTTCAGTTCATGACATTTCAGTATGCTGATGAGTTCTTTTAGACTCATACGCTCAACATCTCTTGTAAGCTCTATTGAAGTCACTAAAGGCATCCAACTTTCAGGGAGACTTTTGATAACCCTTATGACATGATCTTTTGTAGTGTAGCTTTTGTTGAGAGTTCTTATTCCAGCTACAAGCAACTGAAATCTGGAAAACATATCCTCAATGGACTCGTTAGGTTCCATGATGAAGGATTCATAATTCTGAATCAAGGACAACGCCTTTGATTCCTTCACTTTCTTGTTTCCTTCATGGGACATTTTCAGGGATTCAAAGATACCCTTAGCAAACTCACGATCTGTAATCTTCTGGTACTCTTCATAGGAGATAGCACTAAGAAGAAAAGTTCTTGCTTTGTGGTGCTGTGAGTAAAGCTTCTTTTGCTCAGCAGTCATCTCTGATCTGGAGATCTTCTTGCCATCAGCATCAACTGGACACTCGTAGCCATCCACAATGATATCCCAGAGATCTGTGTCGAAACCCAGAAAGAAACTTTCTATTCTGTCTTTCCAATATTCGAACCTTTGACCATCGAACATAGGAGGCTTTGCATTGTAACCATCTTTTTGCGTTTCACTGGTGGTAGCCATTTGTTTTTCACACCGACCTAGATCATGAAACACTGTTAGGTGTGGTAATCAGAACTTGCGCTCTGATACCAATTGAAGGTATGAAAAATGATAGAAAGGGGGGGTTTAAATAGCGTTTTCAGAATAAAAACTTCCTACTTAAGATTTTAACAAATCTTTAGAAACACAAGTAAAGTGCTTAAGATAAGAGATGAGAAAAGCACACAAGGATTTTATCCTGGTTCACTTGATGAATCAATCAAGCTAGTCCAGTCCACCCGTGAAGGTGATTTCTTCCTTCTTAGAATGAAGGCAATTCACTAATCAGAGATTTGTTACAACTGCACTTGAAATCTACAAGTGACTAACAATATACTGACTTAGCTCACACTAAGATTCACTCTCTTAGTCTTCTCTAGGATCCGATCAACCTTGATCTCCTAAAGGTAAACTAAACAACTGTTTAAAGAATATTGTTTACAAAGAAATTGCTTCTTAAAAGCTTGTAGTAAACCCAATGAATTCGATGAAGAAAGATTGCTTAGAAGATTTGAATATTGCTTGTGCGTATTAGTTTCTTCCAACCGCATCTTTCAGTCTTCAGCCTCTATATATACTCCAAGGATTAGGGTTTGAACGTTGCATGGGAATGCTACCGTTGGAAGGCAGATCTGGGATTTCCAGCTTCTGTTGTGGCTGAGAATGTTAGGTTAGGTCGTCAGGATAGTACACTTGTTTTTGTACTTTGGATAGTGACGTGACCTTTAACCTTGTTTACTTCTGATCAGAGGAATGCTTCGTGTTGGAACTTGTGAAGCTTGTTGATCAGAGTCGGAGGGAAGCATGGATCCTCTGACCGTTGTACCTTCTGATTCTGAACTCAGAGGAGAAGTACTTGGTCTTCAGAGCCAGTTTGCTTCTGGACTTCAGAGTCTACACTTTTCAGCTTCTGGATCTTCAAAGTCTTCTACACCATCAGGACTTCTAAACCTTCAGAGTGTCTGGGTTATCAGAACGTCTGGATCTTCAGAACTTCAAGTGAGCTGAGTACATATCAGAGCTTGATTAACTTCAAATATTCTGAAGCTTTTCTACTGTTCAGATTGAACATAGAGATTGCGAAAGCGTTGCTAGGGTCACTCTTTAAGCAAAGTGCTTCTTATTTGTGTCAGATTATATTAAGGTCAGAGCCTGTTAAGAGCACACTCAGAAAACACGTTAGAGTACCATAATTGTTTATACTAAAACGTTAACTTTTAATTATCAAAACATAGAGTTGTGTTACACGATCAAAATTTGATCTTACAGGGACAACGCAAAGTATTTGGGGTCACCCACCTTCGTTTATTTTTGCGTCATTATACTTAGACGCTAGGGCTTAGTTTGTTTCTTGCGTTTTATTTTTCTCCTATAAAAAAAAATAGTATATCGTATTTTAGTTTATTTTTTTCTCCAAAACACGTGAACAAAGATACGAGTTAAAATTCCGGCTTAAAAACATATATTTGAATGCATTTCACATTATTATGATGATGTGGCAAGGAATTTCATAAAGCCAGACGTTACAAGACAATATAAAGGAGCAATCGATGCATATTGCATCTCACACTATGAGGATGTGGCATCTATATTCTATATATATTAGTAAAGCTCAGCTAAGTATTAAATACAAATACACATATGTTTTTTTTTATAGGCATATGTATTAAACCATAAAAGCTCACATACCTTTATATTAAATACATTAAAAAATAAAAAATTTAATAAACTAAAACTGAAAAAAAAAATTTGTATTATAAAAACTTATTCAACTAATATTAAATAACAACATTTACTTGAGCTTTGCATTTGACAAATTTAAAAAATCAAAATAAAAAACAAAATAATATTTATTAATAAATAATTTAGATAAAATACTTTTAAAATAAAAAAATTTCTATCAATATATATCTATATATATTGTACTTGGGACTCTTATTTCCCAAAGTAATTATTTATATATATATATATATATTTGATTTTTCCAAAAAGGAAATATCTATCTATCTATATATGTATTAGTAAAGCTCACTTGAGCTAAGTATTAAGTACAAATACACATAAGAACCTACATACATTAGTAAGAAAACTGGTGTTTTAATGAGATAGTTTAGTGTAACACCCCGATTTCCAGGTGTCATTTTAGTAACTCAAAAATAAACTTTACGCGGAGAGCAGGTATTTTTTTTCTTTTTAATTAGTAAAGGTAATAGAAAAATAAAGACATAACCCAGCAAACTAAACTAACTGATGTACAACATATATAAACATGTACAGCCTCAGCTGCACTCCCACGTCACGCGCACTCGTGGTGACTCCAAAGTAGTGCGCCCGTAGGCAAATATGTACATATCCAGAAGTGTGAATAAGAAAGTCACAATTACAATCCACCAAGAGTAAGTCAGCCTCAAAATGGCCTAAGTAAAGACCCCTATAGTCCGACTGACTCACTGTGATCCCTCAGTAAGAGAACCACACAAAAAGCCATGCGTCGGAAACCTACCCTGTCCCAAAAGCAAAACGAATCAGAGCTCTACACAAAATATGGTGCCCACCTAACCTACCCTCCAGAACTGCTCGCATATCCTCCTCCAGATGAAGATGAAGTCGAAGGTGGTGAAGGTGGTCCTCGGCCAGTGCCCGGTCCACATCGAACTGAGTCGGCAAGTTGAAGCTCAGCTCCATGCGTCGTAGAACTCCCTTTGTCAGACGTCCACGCTCGTCAGTACAGTCCTCCATGACCCTTCCCCGGTACGTCGCCCGATGATCCACAAGATCGATCACCCAAGCGGTGGGGGCATGTCGGTCAACCAGCTCAAACCTGATCCCCCCGAGGGAGAGACCATCGAAACCCAATCCGCCGTCGACATCTGGCAGCAGGCCGATCGCCCAAACACAAACATGAAACCAAAGCCAAGGCGCTAGGGTCAACTCACGGAATAGAGTAGATATACAAACAACATGTGATTGGGGAATATATATATATATATATATATATATGTTATTATATATCTATAAATATATTCCTAGCATGTTATCGGCTCTAACAATAATTCAGCAATGCAAACAGCACACAATTCCAGTCAGGGTGAATGTATGCGTGAAATGCAATTCAATATGATCCGGATAGTTGTTTGGGATGGGCACCACGAGTCTGCCCGACACAGGCCTAGTGTCGAAAAATCTACTCGGGTGTCGCTTACAAACCCATGCATAGTCAGATCAGTCCCAACCACCCTAGGTCGTACCACTCTGCCCGCTATGCCGAAGATACATCTATGTGTTCTTCGATGAAGGCCGTCCCAACCTTTGTGAAGCCGTTCCAACTTCACCGAGGCCCAATCTTTCGATCGTACAAACCTCGAATGTATGCATGATGCAATATGGTTAGCCAAACATCGAATCGTCCTCACAACGCAAGTGTTTAGCTTAAAGAAGATCCCAATGTAAAAACCCAAGTGTTTATTGATGATCAAGACGACATAAACCCCTACATCAAGAGTATCAAAGTACTCGACAACCTCCTCCCGTCACCGTGACTTTCCTCCGTGGCGTCCGCCAATTCCCAGTAACTTCAAGACTTGTCGACTTTTCCCCGTCTTTCGCAATCATTTTCCCTTTTAGATTCCCTATGGTTTATTCGTTAATGAAAACGTTTCGAATTTAATTAGTCAAGTTATGATTTTAATTCTCGAAGTCTAAGTTTCCTAAAGTCTCTAGTTTCCAAAATTCTATTTTCTTTCTAAGTTTGCCGAAAATCCATCAAACGTATATCCCGGGGAAAGTCTAAGTATACAAACGAATGGCTAAGTCTCAAACCCAGTTTTGGACTTGCCTAGGGTTGTTCATCCAACCCGAAAGATCAAAAGGAATCAATTCATTGATTCATCGCTCCGAACTCGCGTCAATCCGCACAATTCAATACAACATCAATATCATAAGTTATGAAAACGACATAACAATAAATCATCATCATAATCAATATCCAAATCATACATAAGTCGAATTTATCGACGCCTATCATGCAATCTTAGCTAATATGTAAGTTGCCCTAACCTCGAGTTGTTCGTGTCTCGCGGTATAGGTTCTCCTCACAAAGTTGCTCCGTGGATCCCAAAGTTCCTTCAACTGAACCTCGAAGAAAACAAAGCAGAAATCCATACAAAATCGATTAGCTCGATCACACATAACTAATTAACGATAGACAAAGCATTTAAAGCTTCAGAGGACAACAATCGAACACGAGAGGACGAGTTATCGAAAAACGAAAACCTCCCCCCCTAAACATGCTCCCGGCCCTAAAGAGAAAAGGGTTTCGGCGTTTTTTCTTCGATCTAATTTAATTCCTAGGTAGTTTTAGGGTAAAACTAGGGTAAAGAAACTGTCGGAAAAATTTTAGAACGACCGGGTTGAAATACGACTAGTTAGGGGCATTTTGGTCCAAAATTAAAGCTCAAAAACTCAAAGTTAAAACTTCGGAAAACAAATTTGATGGGAACGTTCACAACGACATTTGTAGCAACTAATCCTAAAGGCACTAAGTCGGATTATGACTTTTCGATATTAAAGTTTCAATATGTGCGCAAAAAGGGTTTTTACACAGTTTTTCAGATCTTTGACAACTCGATCGAAATCGGCGAATAACGGCGAGTGTTCTAGTTTGTTGGGCAAGCATAGATGATATATCAACAGAAAAATCAGGAAAATCGGACAGTTTTACGAAAAGCTCGAAACTTTGAGCACATAAATAGCTAAAGAAACGCGACAGAAAGAATGATCAGAGGTAAGAATCAAGCAAGTTACCTCGATGCCGTAAAATAGAGACAAACTGCTCGAAGATCGGTCAAGAAACGACGAAATTCTTCTCTCCTCTCCTCTCCTTCAAACCCGCGGCCTCTAATGGAAGTTATGGGAGATATTTTGATTTTTTTCACTATTTATAGAAGAGTGAAATCGCGGGAAAATGAAAATTTCGCGATTCCGATTTTTGCAGCACATTCATCGGTGAATTCTAAGCGAGATTATGGCGACAGAATTCCATAACTCAAAATAGGTTTCTTGAATTTGGGAAAAACGATCCAAAAGCGGTGTAAGTTAATTTGCTCCGAAAAACTACTTTTTGCTGTGAAGGTCAGACGACAAAACTTCGTTCTGAAGAAAGATTGGAAACGTCGAAAGAAATCTGGCAATGCGGATGGAAACTTCGTTAAAAGCTCCAAATAGAAAAAGTCTTCATTCAGTGATTGAATTTAGGGTTTTTGAAGAAAAGAAATTAGCGTCGTCGGACTTCCGAGAAGTGAATCCTATCGTGCGTACAGTCCAGGGTTCCGAAATGAAACACTGGTCGAAGGAAAAATAAATAGAACTTCTTATTTGTCCAAGGATTTAGAATTTCGCTTAAACATTGCTTTAAGAGCGGAATTAGCCTATTCTAGACACTCTCGCCATAAGGCGGGTGTGCAGACGACTCGCACTAACTCCTAAAAGGACTATGGTACTATCCTCAAGCAATTCCTGAACTTTCTTCTTCATTGAACTTTCCCAAACTGTAAACTCCTGTCACACTTACACTGATTCTACGCGTGAGTCGGAAATTAAACTTTAAATCCAGTTCTGCAAATCCGGGTCTTACACTTAGTGAGTGAATGAACGGATAGTGGAAACTTGTGCACTAATGATTTCAGTTTTAAACTTAATAAATATCAAATGTATAACCAAAAGAGTAACATCCATGCCAAAAGTGTAACAGACCACAAAGTTATATCAGCAAATGGTTTTAGCACAGTACCTTAAATTAAAATCAAATTTAATGATAATTTTAAACTAATAGCAATTTAGTCCAAGAAAAAAAAAACTATTAACAATAAAGCATACTTATAAACAATAGTTGATAGTTGATAGCAAGCATAAGTCCCACTGGCTCTGCTAGGGTTTCATCACATAATCAGAGAAAGAGAGTAGGAAGTGATGATGATCCGGAAGAAGGTATCAGAATATTCATTGATGGATTGGATAAGCTCTCGGCTCACAGACAACTACGGACAATTTGTGAAAAATATGGTGAGGTAGTAAGCGCTTTTGTTCCAAAACATCTGAAGAAAGGGAGAAGGTGCAGGTTTGGGTTTGTGCTATTCAAACTGAGGAAGAACGGGTTGGAAGCTGTGAAGGAACTACATGGCAAAAGATTGAACAATACCTTCCTCACAGTGAATCCGGCTAGATTTGTGGACAAAAGATTCAACTGGAACCCGCCCATCCAAAGAAGCAAGGTGAAGCACAAGACGAAACAAGTCTGGAGAAAAAAGGAGGTAGAGAAAAAAATCTGTCAAGTCTGGAGAGCTAAGGAAAAACCAACGACGAGCGAAGCGAAGTCCCCTGAGAGTGATCTGCATAAACAGATGTGTCCAAAAGTAGTGGTCTTAAATAAAAGCTTGGCTAGGCTTGCAGTAGTCACTTGCCTAGAGGTGCTGTGTTGTGATGACATTAAACATTGGCTAGCTGGGAGGGGGATCCCAAACTGCATGGTAAAGCATTATGGAGCAAAGGAGAAAATTATAGAATTTGCTTCGACAGCGGAGCGCCAGACTTTTATGGAGAAAATGGTGGCTTTCAAGGGGAGCATATTCCAAGAGGTGAAAACAGCTGAAGCAGCCCAGCAACCTAAAGATTATCTAATCTGGATAAAAATATGGAAAATCCCATTAGGGTTCTGGTCAACTGATTTCATATCGAGAGTTGCTTCTAGGTTGGGATCGGTAGTGTGTATTGATGAAGCAACGTCAAGAGGGATGAGATATGATGTTGCTAGAGTGTTAATTGCGGCCCCTGATCCTATCCTTGAAAACCAGATAATACCAATCACAATTGGAGCCTTAGAAACAAACGTGCTTATGGAAGTCGATTATATTTACGACGAAAGAATCGACGACTATGGTGACGGCGAGGGCAAACAGAGTTTTGATTCTTGCTTTGTTAAGGAGGTGAATCCGTTCTCTTTGGTGGAAGAGACTGAGAATAGTAACCATCCAGAGTGCTTGTCACATGGTTCCGGCGAGGATGATGATGTCGGAGGAGTCCAAAACGACGCCGGTGGCGAAATTAATGATTATGATGAGAAGGCTCTTGATAATTGTGAGGTGGCTGACAATAAATTTGAATTGATTAGATGTGATAGGCCCAAAGTGCTGGTTTGGACTTTGACTAATGTACCAGCAGAAAGTTTTAATTGGGTTGTAGGTGGGAGCGATATTCATCATATTGCACAAATGAGGATTAGAATTCCAACAGAATCATTTAATAGCATATTATATGGATGTAATTTCCCAATTTGTCCCTGGGAGATTTTGGGCCTACACCCAAATTGGATTGGGCTGCGAATTTTGAAGGAACTCCAACAGGAGGTATATCCCACACAAGGAAACGGCGTCGTTATGAACCTGATAGAAGATTCTCCAAACGTAACTCGATGCTCTCTTGAAGAAGAAGAAGGCAATCCAACTCTTTCTGAGGACGAACGTGGCCAGCTTGGTAATTTCTCAACTCAAGGGAGTGATGAGATACTATTGAAGAAAGCAAAACAGGAGTAAGTCAAACGTCCAAGCTCAAATCCCTTGAAAGTTTGAAGCTCGATTGTGCTCGACCTGGGCAGGTTAAGCATAAGAGGGGAAGAAAACCAAAGTCGCTTGTTGGCCTTCGATCCTGCGAGAGATTAAAGGTTCCGGAGGAATTGATCCTGACTTTGTTGAACTTCACGAGTCTGCGGCCAGGAACGGAGGTGGAACCTACTTTACTAGGGCGACAAAGGTATGGATGCTTGGGAAATCAATGGGTTTATCCTACCCAGGCAGCGATGAACAAGCCATCAGAGGGTTAGCGGAAGAACTAGAGGAGGATCATCAGACTCCTCGTGCAAACTGCTAAATGGGTCGTCCTAGGAGATGGAGCTCCTGGAACGTTAGGGGGCTATGCAGTGCGAAGAAAAGAAGAGAAGTGAGGGATGTGGTGAAAAGGGCTAGATTGGAGCTATTATTGTTACAGGAATCCAAATTGAGTGATAGTAGGTACAGAACGGGGGAACTCTTTGCTAAATCTCTCAACCTTAGTCACGCTGAGGTAGCTGCAATTGGGTCGGCAGGAGGTTTATTGTCGTGCTGGGATCCAAACATTTTTTCTGTGGAGGATGTTATCCTAGATCAGAGGTTTATTCTGCTAATTGCAAAAGTTCCCTTTCCGTCCTATAAGGTGGTGATTGGAAACATATACTGTCCTAATTCTGAATCACAGAGACGGGATACCTTTCTCAAGCTGTCTGATGAAATTGGTAGGCTCGGCTTTGGTTGCTTCCTGGGTGGAGATTTCAATGGTACCCTCAATATAGGACAACAGAGAGGAGGAATTGATGAAACTGATAATAATTTTTGTGATTTTGTTATGCGTCTAAATCTGATAGATTTACCTCTAGCAAATGCAGATTTCACCTGGTTCAGCTCCCGTAATGGGGGAATTTGGAGCCGGATTGATCGTTGGTTGATCAGCGAGGATATCCTGAGGGATTTAGAGGGTGTCAATCAATCTGCGGAGTGCTGGGGTTTGTCTGATCACAGAGCTATAACATTGGCTATGGGTGCAGTAGACTTTGGCCCCAAACCGTTTCGATTTTATAACTACTGGATGTTAGAGGATGATTTTAAATGCCTTGTGAACTCATGGTGGTGCTCTCCCTTGGTGGCGGGGTGGGCTGGAGCGTCTTTACATGAGAAATTGAAATCCCAGAAGAATGAGATCAAGAAGTGGAAAGGTAGTAAAGTATCAGGTGTGTCGGAAAGAATTTCTTCCCTGGAAGGAGAACTACAAGTAGCAATGGATCAAATGTCAATTGACGGTGCATCAGCTTCACTGAGGTTGAAAAGGATGAAGATACTGGATGATCTTTGGAAAATGTACAGGTTGGAGGAATGCAGATGGAGGCAGAAATCACGATCTAGATGGGCCAAGGAAGGAGACAGGAATTCTGCCTACTTTCATAGGCAGTACAAGGTAGGGATGTCTAAACATAATATTTCTAGACTAATGGTGAATGATTCTGTTTTGGAGGATGCAGGTGAAATTAAACATGCTATCTTCCACCATTTTAAATCATTCTTCACTAGTCAAAATAAGATAAGACCAAGAATTGTCTGTCAGAACATCTCAAAGCTCTCTCGGCCGGACCAAGAGGAGCTTGAACAGGCCTTCGTGGAGGAGGAAATATGGTCTGTGGTTAAGTCAGCAGACGGGAATAAAGCGCCGGGTCCCGATGGATTCAATATGAGGTTTTTCCAGGAATACTGGAATTTAGTGAGAGGAGATGTCTGTAAATTATTTGAGGACTTTCATAGCTCCAGGAAGATCTCAAGGGGCATGAATGCATCCTTCATAACTTTGATTCCTAAGAAGGAGAATGCCCAGGAGCTTTCCCAGTATAGGCCGATAAGCCTAATCGGAAGTACTTACAAACTCATATCAAAAGTCCTGGCATCAAGGCTACAAAAGGTAATGCCAAAGTTGATTTCAAACACTCAATTTGCATTCACCAGAGGAAGATAGATCTCAGACTGTATATTAATTGCTAATGAAATTGTGGACGTTCTATCCAAGAGACGAGAGGGGGGCCTGCTATTAAAAGTTGATTTAGCAAAAGCATATGACCAAGTAGATTGGAATTATCTGATTAGTATTCTTCAAGAAATGAATTTTGGCAGCAAGTGGGTGACTTGGATGAAGAATTGCATCTCCTCTGCGTCGCTTGCAGTCCTTGTTAACGGATCCCCCACAGAGTTCTTCTCCATAAAAAGGCTTGCGTCAAGGGGATCCATTATCACCACTCTTGTTAAATTTGTGTATTAATGGGCTCTCTTGTCTCTTGAATCAATTACTGTGTGAAGATAATTACCGTGGGGTTAGAATAAGTAGGAATCTTATTGTAAACCATTTACTCTTTGCTGATGATACCCTGTTAGTATGTGAAAATAATGAGCTGCAACTGGAAACCTTATGTAATGTGCTGACCTCCTTTTTATATGCGTCGGGACTGAAGATAAACTATCAGATTCGGATCTGATTGGTATTAATGTCCAAGGAGACGAAGTTTTGAGGCTAGCTAATTTATAGGGGTGGAGTGTTGGTGCTTTACCGATCAATTATTTGGGTGCACCTCTTGGTGGAAACCCAAGGCGGCTTGAGTTCTAGAAACCAATGTTGGAGAAACTGAAATGTAAGGCAAGATCCTACAACTCTAAGTTCATGTCCCTTAGTGGGAGATTGGTGATAACCAAATCAGTCCTCTTTTCTATTCCGCTGTTTCTGATGGCTATTTTTAAAGCCCCGAAAGGGGTGATTGTGGAAGTGGAAAAAATATGTAGAGCCTTCATTTGGGGGCATGATCAGGGGTGAAGGAGGATAAATTGGATTGGGTGGGATCAAATATGCCTAAACAAGGATGCGGGAGGCCTAGGACTTGGCTTTATTGAATGGAAGAACCGAGCTCTCCTTTTGAAATGGGCGTGGAGATATGGTAGGGAAGCCCATAGCTTATGGAGGTACTTTATTGCTGAGAAATATAATCATGATTCAAACTCTTTGTTTTGGCACAATGAAACTGTCATTTCCTCTACGTGGTCCAGGTTCATTCAAGACATTATGCGCTATGTGTTGGATGACCATGTGATGTCCATTGGTTTTAGAGAAAATTTAATGATTGCAGTCGGAGATGGAAGAAGAGTTAAATTTTGGAATGATCCGTGGGCAATAGGGGATTCACTACGTAACCTATTTCCGAGACTATATGCCCTGAGTGAAAATAAAGAAGCAAAAATAGCAGATGTGGGAACTTTCTCAGCTGGAAAATGGTGCTGGTCTCTATCTTTTCGTAGGCAATTTTTCTGCTGGGAAGATGAACTTTACTCACAAATGCGTGCAATTATTAATGGGATCATTCTAGCAACTGGCAAGGAAGACTCTTTGGTCTGGTGTCTGAACCAGAATGGTGTTTTCTCAGTAAAAGATCTGTGCTATTGGTTTGAAGGCCAGATGTTCCCTCAAGTAAGTTGTCACGCCCCTAAGGCTGTGTCAAAACTTATTCCTCCAAAGGTGTCTTTATTTGTCTGGCAAGCCAAGAGGAATAAAATCGCGACAAGGTCCAATCTTCTTTCAAGAGGGATTGATCTCAACGGTGCAAGTCATTGTATTATCTGCAGTCAGGTTAGTGAGACTTGTCCCCATCTGTTCTTACATTGTTATCCAATATGGAAATTGTGGTGTGAAGTTTTGGATCGTGAAGGTATCTCATGGGTCATACCCGATTCATTGTCTGGTCTATTCGTGGAATGGAACAATCTCCCTCGCATATCTGATAATATACTTTGGAGCTTGACCCCGTTTTCCCTTCTTTGGTCGATTTGGACTGGAAGAAACAATACATGCTTTAATCAGAAAGTGTTTAGCAGCATTGAAGTCTGGGACTCTCATCTTATGCATGTTGGGTGGTGGAGCCATGATCTTCTAAAGCAAAATGCTTACAGTTCTGACCAACTTGCGAGAAACTTAGTTCACATCAGATTTGCTCCCAAACCATAGAAGCTTCGTTTGTCGTGTTGGCTACCTCCTGAGGCAGGTATAATTAAAGCTAATCTTGATGGGGCTGCCAGAGGATCCCCGGGGAGATGCGGAATTGGAGGAATATTAAGAAATAGTGAGAAGGAAATCCTGGGCTTCTTTTCCAAAAATGTGGGGGAAGGCTTTGCATTTGAAGCAGAGGTTTGGGCTATTCATGAAGTTCTTCATCTCTGTTCAGTGAGGCAAATCAAATTCTTAATTATTGAAAATGATTCTTCACTAGCAGTAGGTTGGGTGAATAACAGAAGTAATAGACCGTGGAAACAGATTAATGCTCTAAATCAAATTGAGTTATGGCTGGAAGAAGTGAAATGTCTGAAGGTAAATCATTTCTATCGGGAAGCAAATTCTGAAGCAGACAGATTGGCTAAAAGAGGTGCTGATTTTACAAGAAACCTTATCTATTTTAGAGAGTCCCTATAATTGTGCTAGAATCTGTATCTCATGTACTATACTTTATCTGAGTTTGCTGGTTGTGTACGTTGTATTGGGCTTATGCTGCTGTTAGACTTTGGTCCGGCGCTTTTTTTCCTCTCTTGGGTTTTTCCCATTAGGTTTTCCCTTGAGAGGTTTTAATGAGGCTGGCCATGAGGTGTTTTTTAGTTATAATTGTATGCCCTTTACTAACTATCTTGCCCACTATGATAGGGTTGTTCTCATAGATCTTCTTCTAATAATAACTACCTTTTGTTCTAAAAAAAAAAACAATAAAGCATACTTCCGCCAAAATTAATCTAGATATGCAATGGTCTTAGTTTGCTGTCCAACTTTCTACAGGAATATATGTCTATTTTTCTTAAACTCACAAACTCTTAGAATTCCTTAACATTGTAACTCCGAAGAAAAACTAACATTAAATTAAAAATAGTGGCATGATGGCAATACCAGTGTCAAAAACTGAATAAAATTGTTAATGTTAGGAGGCTATTCAACTTACTATCTACATTAAATAAATAAAAATGAAATGTATTGTATTGAACCATGCATCTATTATATCTCTATATAAACAAACCAGTGAAATCACTCACAAACTCAAATTATTCATATTTCTTAAACTTCAGCTGCTGGTGAGAAAAAAATGACAATTGTCTCTAACTACTTCAACAAGTATGTCATTTTTAATTATTTTAGTTAATTTCAAAATTGCTTTTTTAAATTACTAATTTATATTTCTTTATTGCAGGAGAAAGATCATCAACAACAACAAGAAACTTAGTGATATATCCCCGTTGCAGATGATTGGAAAATAAAACTGTGAGTTTCACATATATGGTAATTTACTAAACAATTCTTCTTATTCAATTGAAATCATACAAATATATCATCATTTCTATATTTATATGACACAAATCAGTAACAAAGTGTGAGCCACATAAATTTATATACTGCACTAGAAAGATAAGTGTAAAATGTAGTACTCACTATATTGTTGATAAGAAATAAGAATCTTTCACTCCTTAATATTGTCATATTATGGTAAAAAAATAGCAGCTTAATCATTCAAAGGGAACAAATTACGTTCATCCTGCAGTTAGATATAACCTATTTTTATGTTCGTGAAAGTGACTTTAAAAGAACTTCTATGCCACCAGCAATGGTAAACAACCACATCAATCTTGATAAAAAAAAAATTAGCACAACTGATAACATCACTGCAATGACTAAATCAATATTAGAAAAAAAATAGTAGTACTAATCTAATTAATTAATTAAATTTATTTTATATAAAAAACTACTCTCATTTCAATCTCAATAGAAATCTACTTATTTTTTCTTCCGATGAAGCAAAAAAAAAATCTACCTATTTGATCATTTTTTCCCTTATTAGAGAAAGAAAGTGTGAGAATATCATAACTCAATTTTATTTAATTATACATATATTCTAAATCTTCTTCTAAATAATAGCTTTCTTACCTTTCTGCAAATTTAAATATTACAATTAAAAAATACAAATTAAAAACGAACCTGTGCAACGCACGAGTTTAATTTCTAGTGGATGGTATGTCAAAATACCATAAACACTAGATATTATACATGTGCACATGTTTACTTACAATACTTTTTAACATTATATAAAAATTATTGTAGTTTAATTAAATAAATATTAAAATAAATTTTTATTATAAATACTAAAAAATGTGTTAAGACACTTAAATAAAAATTATTATAGCTCTTTTTGTATAATAAATAATATTACTCCAATTTAATTATTAGCATAGAAATAATTTTAACAATTTAAAATTTTATTTATTCAATAATATGAAAATTATTAACTTAAATTAAAATATTTAAATTACGTAAAAAATGTTAAGTAATAACTGTTTAATGTCATGAGATAAGTTTTAAAATCATTTTTTATATTTTTTTACCTAGAAAGTCATTTGCTATGACATGTCAAGACCAAAAAGAATAAATTAATTTTAACTTTTTGAATTATAATAAGTGATAACTTAAATAGCCTTTTGATAAGAAAAAAATTGCCTAAATATTATCTAGTGAATATAATTTTTTTCAACTTATTTAGTTTGCGAATGTTTTCTTACAGCCGAGAGCAATGAGACTAATCCCTTGAGGCTCTACGATCACATTAAGTGGATAGATCAGGCCTCTCACAACAAACATTTATTCAACTTTGATCATTATTATTTTTCTCTATTATACTTCTTCGAGTAATTTTTACTAATATATCATATATCAAAAAATATATTTAAATATTATTTTCAATACTGCACATATATGTTATAGTTAATATTAAATACCTTTTAGCGACATTTTACAATTTTATTTATCCATATTATTTATTATTAAATAATTTTAATTCTTAATATTTGTCAAATGCAAAACTTAAGATAATTTCAGTGTTTTTTTTTAAGTCAATATTAATTTGATGAATGTTGTTATTTAATGTAAGTACTTGAATATTTTTTGAAAAGACAATAATTTTCAATTTTTAATATATTATTACAAAGAATTTTTTTCATTTCTTATTGTATTTTAATACAAAGGTATAAGAGTTTTATGGTTTTATGTATTTAAGGTAAACTCAAGTCTCATTTACATATAAATAGAGATAGAGATTTTTTTAATTTTAAAACTATTCTATGTAAATTATGTTTTAATAAATATAATTTTCTTATTGAATGTAATTTTTAATATTTGTGAAATGCAAAACTCATGTAAAATTTAAATTTAAAAATTTTGTTATTTAATGTAAGTAGTTAAATAGTTTTTGAAAATATAATTATTTTTACTTTTAATTTTATTATTGTTTAATATATTTATTACACTTGAGTTTTACTTATGTATTTAATGCTAAAACTCAAGTGTGCATTATATATATATATATATATATATATATATATATATATATATATATATAGATCGGCTACTTTTAAGATGCAGCAAATGGATGCATCATACGGCTGAAAATCCTGCTGGAGAGGATTAAGATCCTAAAAACTTATCCTCTTTTGAGCCACCTTTTCACTTACCCACATAAGAGGAACCCTTCAACCCCCTATTCTTGTATTCCTGTGTTTATTATCATGGGGAACATTCCAGGTCGCAAAAACCGTGTGAGAAACCACCTTTATCATCTTAATCGAGACCCATCATTTGTTTTAGTGTGTGTTTGGAAAACTCAATTATGATCCATGTTTGGTCCCGATCCACGTTTTCAGAAGCAAGAAATAGTTGTTTTTGGATTTCTGGATCCACGTTTGGCCTCTCCAGATTTGAAACCAAACACACACTTAAACACTAGAACCCAAATAAGGCAGCTGACAAACCCATAATCAGGGTGAACACGATGGCAATTGACAAACCTGTTTGTTGTGAGAAAGAAGGGGAAGAAAATGGTGGTTACATAGATTCTAACATAGTGTCAAGTAAAGCTCTAGGTTCATCGAGCTTGGAGCACCGATGGTCGAGCAGGTGGTGGTAGGTCGGAAGTGGCCAAAGCCACCGTGCAACTTTTTGGCAATGATGTGGGTAGGGAGGTAGAGATTAGATTTTGGGAGAGAAAGTAGACTTGTTTTTACATTTATACTATTTATTACTAATTCAATCCTAGTCATTGATTTAAAAACTATTTTTAAAATCTCACATCTAACGGTGTTTGATTTGTGTGATTTATTGGTGGATCAAAAATATAAAACCTTTGTCTTTTCTCCTTCTTTCTTTCACTTTTCTTAATACCAAACATACAATTTCTCCTCAATTCTTTTTTTTTTCTTTTCTCGAACGGTATTTCTCATCAATTTAGAGGTACCCAAAAGAGGGGAATCGCTAGTCACAGTCCAATCTCATAGGTGACTCCGTTACGTCACAATGAAACCAAGCCAGAATATATATCCGCTGTCACCAGAACAACAAGACAAAGAATTTACAGCCGAGACAAGGGTATATTCGTCTTACTAAAATAACTAAAGTGGAGCTAGCTAGTGCTAGCATGAGTGTTCTCTACTATTTTATCTTACCAACATGGCAACATAGTACAGTACTCCCCATTATTTTAACAGCTACTAACAAGTTCTCTAGGCAACGCCGTCAAATTAAGTAACTTCCCTCTTCACTTTCCTTCTCTCCCCTTTTTGCTTTTATCACAAATTAAAAATCTCATTACTGAATTTGTTTTTGTTAAAATTGAAAATTATTACTAATTTTTTTTTTTACATCAGAAACTTCACTAACTTCTTTAGTAAGCGTCATTCAATTTTCCCCTTTAACAAAAAAAAAAAAAAAAACATTATCCACTGCTGAAAGTAATGACTAATTTCTTTATCATTATATTTACATTTGGCTATGTAAACTACCAGTTACATTATGTGCTCTAGTCTCATGGCAAGATCGAACCCCCGAACATCACAATTTAAATAAAAGTAAGCTAATAACTACCCGAACCTTATGGTTTTATGAGCATCATTCACTACCTATAACAATGACTAATTTACTGTCTATGCACTTAGTCTCTTGATGAGGATCTAACACGACTTCACAATTAAAAGATGACGAGCTAACCTCTACTTGTGTTCATGTGGTTTTATATTAGTACTAAATAGTACCAAGTAATGCACAACCTCACTTGCTTTTTCTCTTTCTTTCTCTAATGTTTCTCTCTCTCTATCCGTTTAGCTTGTGTTGTTTGTGACCTGTTCCACCCATTTCCCCAAAAACACACACAAAGCAGGAAGATAAAAAGATTCGTGTGATCTTCGCATTGTGCTGCTGCTGCTGCAGGTGATTTGATTTCACACTCACTCCTGATTAGTCATCTTTACCACCATTTCTCTCTCTCGCCAGAAAATGCATTGATTGCGCAACCTCCATTCCATAACCAGAAAAAATGCGCAAAGCGCTTTCACATGACGACCACGACGACGTGAAGAACAACAAGCCAGAGAAGCAAATCACAAAAGACACGCGAAAACCGTCTCAGTTTCCGCCGCCGGCAACGGTGGCCGGCCGGAACCGGAGGGTAACTCCGACGGGATTTGAGCTTGAGAGCGAGAGGCTCTTACCGAACGGCGATTTCTACATGGGAAGCTTCTCCGGGAACGTGCCGAGTGGATCAGGGAAGTATCTATGGACCGATGGGTGCATGTACGAGGGAGAGTGGAAGCGCGGGAAGGCTTCAGGGAAAGGGAGATTCTCGTGGCCTTCTGGTGCGACCTACGAGGGGGAATTCAAATCGGGGAGGATGGAAGGGTTTGGAACGTTCACCGGATCCGACGGCGACACCTACCGTGGGTCGTGGAGCTCCGATAGGAAGCACGGGTATGGCCAGAAGCGGTACGCGAACGGCGATGTTTACGAAGGGTGGTGGCGGAGGAATCTGCAGGAAGGGAGAGGGCGGTATGTGTGGAAGAATGGGAATGAGTATGTTGGGGAGTGGAAGAATGGTGTGATGAGTGGGAAGGGGATTTTAATTTGCTCTGATGGGAATCGGTTTGAAGGGCAATGGGAGAATGGGGTTCCTAAAGGGGAAGGGGTTTTCACTTGGCCTGATGGTGGTTGCTATGTTGGGTGCTGGAACAAGGATTTCAAGATGCATCAGTTGAATGGTGGTGGTGGTGGTGATGATTTGATGGTGACGATGAGGAAGAGATCTTCATTCAATGATAAGGAGTTTCAGAAGATTTGTATATGGGAATCTGAAGGGGAAGAAGGTGATATAACCTGTGACATAATTGATAATGTGAAATTGTTGTACCGGGATGAAGCCTCAAAAGAGATTCTCAACTTTCGCCGGAACCCTTGTGGTTTGAACGCGGAGGTGAAGAGGCCGGGGCAAACTATATCCAAGGGGCATAAGAATTATGATCTGATGCTTAATCTGCAATTGGGTATTAGGTAAAACACTCTTCAGTATCTGGGTTGGGGTTTATTTTTTGGTAACCTGAAATTTATGTTCATTGCTTGTGATTTACACTTTCTAGATTCAGGGGATTTTTGTTTGTGTTTCCTGCAGGTACTCTGTTGGGAAGGAAGCTTCCATTTCGCGCGAGGTTAGACCGGGTGATTTTGATCCTAAGGAGAAGTTCTGGACGAGGTTTCCAGCTGAAGGATCTAAGATCACTCCACCACATCAATCAGTGGAGTTTCGCTGGAAGGATTACTGCCCTATGGTTTTCAGGTATTGCCTTTTTTGTCACCATCGTGAGTCATGATGCATAACATGTGAAGTATGCAGTTTTAAGCTTTGTTGCAACTTTATCTGTATTCTTGTGCTTTGTTGCTGACTGGATTTTGTTCTGAATTTCAGACAATTGAGGAAGCTGTTTCAGGTGGATCCTGCTGACTACATGTTAGCTGTATGTGGTAATGATGCCCTCAGGGAACTTTCCTCTCCTGGGAAAAGTGGAAGTTTCTTCTACTTGACCCAAGATGACAGGTTTATGATAAAGACAGTGAGGAAATCCGAAGTCAAGGTTAGATTCCAGTGCTGTGACTTTAAGTTTTTTGTTGTTAAATTTGAAAACTTGTTTCCATGTTCAGTAGTAGTAGAGTGCTGAGAACAAGTTTTAGAGCTTGCCTCACAATCATGTACACTGGCCAATTGGGCATGTTTCTATCTCACTGAGGCCTAATTTCTGTTTGAACCATTAGGTAGTCTAATTTCTTTTATGAGACAGTTTTGTGGGGAGAGGCTTATTCTTACCATTTTGGAATACGTGTATCAATCATTGATTTTTTCCTCTTCTCTAAAAGTCATCTCTTCAACTAGAAATCTTTGGCTTGGTGGTGGACATATTTATATTGACGCTTGACTTTGGCTACCGACCTTTCAGGTACTTCTTCGGATGCTTCGGAATTACTATCAACATGTTTCTCGTTATCAGAATTCACTTGTGACAAAGTTCTATGGAGTGCACTGTGTCAAACCAATAGGAGGCCAAAAGGTATGTCTTCAAGATACATTATTGCTGTTTTAAGTGGTTGCTCTATTTATATCGGGACCTAATAATTTATTGTTTTTGGAATGCAGACCCGGTTCATTGTGATGGGCAATCTTTTCTGCTCAGAATATCCAATCCATAGACGATTTGACTTGAAAGGATCTTCTCATGGCCGTGTCACAAATAAGACTGAAGAGGAGATTGATGAAACTACCACCCTTAAGGACCTGGATCTCAATTTTGCATTTCGTCTCCGAAGACATTGGTTCCAGGATCTCATCAAGTAAGTTGTTGAGTGTACCTATGTCCAAAGCATATCTGTTGGTTAGCAATGAAACATCATGTATATCTGTTGAGTAAATCTTGTTTTGTTATTATCTCCAGACAAATTGAGCTGGATTGCGAGTTCTTGGAAGCCGAGGGAATTATGGATTACAGTCTTCTGGTTGGCCTTCATTTTCGTGATGATAATAAATATGACCAGATGGGACTGTCACCATTTCTTTTGCGCACCGGTATTGATCAGTATTTACTTTAAGCGCATATGGTAGAGAACATTTATGTAACAATCAGAGGGTTAAAAGGTTGTGTTATTCCCTCTTACAGGCAAACAAGATTCTTATCAGAGTGAAAAGTTCGAGCGTGGTTATCGCTTCCTGGAAGCAGAGCTACAGGATAGGGACCGAGTAAAATCTGGCCGGTATGTCGATATACATTCTGGTTCCTTTTAATAATTTTGATTTTGAGTTGATAGAATTATCAGGTTGTTTCCTAAATCAATCAGTCTTAGCTAATACCCTTGAAGAACCTAGAAAGAAGTTGCTTGTGTTTGCATTTCCATCCTAGTAAAAAAATGGATGGTGTCATTGTCATTTACTATGGTTGATTTCTAATTCTTTGATGGCATTTTCATTGCCTCATAGCTCATATTGTTGAATTGGTGACATTTAGGATAATTATTGCCAAGTAGTTGGAGTGTTCTTTGCAAGTGGGCTTTAGTGCAGGGAGACAACAGTTGTTTGTGGGGGCACATTAATGGTCCATAGAAAAAAAAAATTGGAATTGTTAATTGATTTTTGGCTTAGGAATAATTTTTTTGGGTCCAAGTTGTTTATTTGTCTCTGTATGATTTGTACTCAAACACATTGTGCATTTGTTTATATTCTATAATTATGCTATGCTCCAGCTTATACAGACAGACTAAGATCAACTTTCTGTTACTATATTTGAGAATCCTAAATGATGGGACCATTCTATGGCATTTCTTAACTTGTTAAGGTTGTTGGTTTTCAATGTGAATGGACAGATGCAATTTTATTTCATTTTTTGGGGGGAAGGGGATCAATCATAATTGTAAATTTTGATATATTAAGCTGGATCCTTATTGTTTCAGGAAGTCATTGATTAGGTTAGGAGCCAATTTGCCTGCTAGAGCAGAGCGCATGATTCGGAGGAGTGATTTTGATCAATACACCAATGTTGGTATCAAACATTTAACCCCTTATCGCAGCGGGGAGACTTACGATGTTGTTCTATACTTTGGTATTATTGACATTTTGCAAGATTACGATATCAGTAAGAAGCTGGAGCATGCATACAAGTCCTTGCAGGTTGATGACCCTTCATCAATCTCAGCTGTTGATCCAAAGCTCTACTCCAAGAGGTTCCGTGATTTTGTGGGAAGAGTATTCATTGAAGACCGGTAGCAACGAGTGAAAAACGAAGCTGAAGTATTCTCATGATGGTTCGAGGTATCTTATTGATCTGAATATCCAGAACAAAGATAGCTGGAAATTGAATCTGTTGTCAGAGTGGTGGGGCTTGCAGTTGATTGTTTGGTGAACAGGTCACCCTTTCTGTGGCTATCTACTCGTTTGGATGCAAACAAAAAAGCACATATTGAAGTTTTATTTAGTGCATTTTGTAGTAGATCACTTCAATCAACTCCAGTAAGCCCGTTTGGATACGGGCTGTATGTGAATGAAAAAGCTCGCGCGGGTGCTGGGTTTGTGGCTCAAATTTGAAGATACTATCATTATGGTGGGGTATTAAGGTGGGGGGATCTTTGGAGATGGAGGTAATCTGTCTTGTTCTCTTGGTTTTTCCGTCTAAAGGGGTGGTGGGAATTGTGGATTTTTTTTGTGGTCACTGGTCACAAAGTAAGATATGAATATGACTTTGAAAAATGATAGGTAGAGTAGGCATGAAAATGTTTTCTTGAGATTGGACACAATGCGTGGATAGTTTGTACTTGGTAACAAAGAAAGTGTACAGTTCTTATAGAAAGGATACATAGTGGAAGGCTAATTTATATTTTTGAACTTGAACAATATCTTACCTAGTTTGGGAGGTTTTGGAGTGATGGTTATGAAATGTATGGCTAGTGTTGTGGCTCTTTGGGATCTCTTGTTGTCTCTCCCACACCACCAAAGTATCTTTTTTAATGTAAATAAATGTGACTTTATTCATTCTTGAAGAACATTAATCAGGGGGGCTTAGCTTTTGCAGTGAAAGCGAAACATTGGGCTTGTGAGGTGTATGAAAAGCAGAGACAGCACGAGAGAGATTCGCTGGTGTTTCTTGTGTTTCCTCTTATTTTGTTTTACTTTCTCATGCTTTTCACTGTTTGTAGTTGTACCTCTTTAGATTTTTTTAACTTGGAAATATTTCATTGTTGACTTGACTCTAATTAGAATATTTTGGGGTTTCCTTGAGAATGAGAATGAGAATGAGAATGAGAATGAGAATGAGAATGATAAGAAGTGGTTAACGGTTAACCAATAACCTTGATCCTTGAACCTGGTCTCTGATTGCTTTAAAAAGAAAATAATCACGCCCTTGATCTTGCTTCTGACCAAATCTTCATTTGTTGATATAAATAAGGTGCTATTGATTCTCAAGGGTATGGGATCAGGAGACGTGTATGTTGTGTCATGTCAATGAGCATTGGGAGTCGGGAAAGATGTGTCTGAATGTGAGTTTGAAAGTCGTTGCAGGGGTCAAAGTCTGTGGAAAGAGGCATAAAGTTAATGTTTATTGCGATTGTCTTGTTTTCCCAACTACCTCCATTTTATTTATCTGCACTACTTTTCGAAGTACAATAAATTGAATCTAATAACTACTCGCGAAAGACTAGGCTAGGCTGGTCTTTTATTTTGGATTATCAGTGATTCCCATACATATTTGGTCATTTCCTCTCTTCACTCTCATGGTTTTGGTGGTTTATTTTTCACTTCTTCTTCCTTAAACACTCATCAGATAATGGTGGTTCACGGTGGAGATACGATAAACTTTGTCCATATAGCATAAACTAAGTAATGAGTCTTCTTCCACTCATGGCCACAACATTACAGGTCCGAGTTGCCCACGGTAAAACATCCTGATCTATTGTCGGAGCAGAAACTAAAAATGACTAGATACATTCATTAATTGAATGAACCTAAAAAGTGTTTTTTGTTTATATATGTGACCGGAGGGTGTAGTATATAATCTTTCTCGTGGCCAAGAAGGCGGAGGTGATGTTTGTTTCCCCTAAACTTCAATGAGCTGGCCACAAATTTCATTTATAAGTTGGAGTTGCTCACAGTAAAAAATTTCAGATCTAATTGAGAATATTACATTTTTTAGCATTCACAAACTTGAGTACACATGATGCTGTCCACCCGTTTTGGTCACTCATGTTCACCACCGCACCGCCTTCCAATAGCCTTATCACGTCCCTCACCTCTTCCTCGTTGTCGTTTGTTCAAACGCTAGATGTATCGTTTATTATACTTTGAATCTTAACAATTTTTAAGAGTACAAGTGTAATAGTTAAAAACTTCATGTGAATTATATTTCAGGAAACAACACTTATGACTCACATCCCTCATCGTCTGATGTTTAAAGTGCAAGACAATGCGAGAAGACAGTCCTTACAAGAGAAGGAAGGTCAAAGTTACAAGACAATCTGCACTCGCATAGAAAAGTGAAATATGTTAGATCGCCTGCAAGAAGAGAAGACTATGCTCAGTGAAGAAACTTATCGTCTATCTCAAAGCTGAGCAATGAAGACAATTTCTAAAGAAAGAGCGCCATGTTCAAATTGAAGAAATCTCTCTGACATTTTTGTGGAGAAAGTCAAGTGCAAAGAATCACGTGATACTCTACAAAGCACATTGATCAAGGAAACAAGTACAACGCTGTCAAAATCAAGTTTCTCCTTTCTCTCACAAAAGGACTGGAACAATGCTCAATAATGCACCTGACGAGAAGATCGTTTGATATAACGGCTAGAACTCAAAGTGATGTACACACTCCAACAACTATCAACAAACCCTAGAAGCACTTGAAGTATAAAAAGAGGACTTGAAGATTTTCAGAAGTAAGAAGTAGAGTTTCAACGACAATCAACTTTCATCTAAATCAGAAATTTTCATCAAGCAAGCAAGAAAGAAAAGTCCTCGCGTCGTTTGAGAGAAATTCCTATGAGTCAAATCTTTATACCGAACTCTCTCTAGATCTAGAACTCAAAGTACACAACATAGTCAAATCTTATCAAATACTTTGTAGTTCATGTGCTTAGAATTTTCTACTATCCCTCTTGTGAGAAGAGAACCTTGTAGAGTCAAATGATCTTGAAAAAGATCTTAGGAGAAGTCTTGAACAGTACTTTTTAGAGGAGGAGTCCTTAGAATACTTGGTTGGGAGAAGTCATGTCTAATACTTGGTTAAGAGAAGTCCTGCAAAATACTTGGTTGGGAGGAGTCCTGTCTAATACTTGGTATAGGAGAAGTCCTTGATACTTGTTTAGTGAAATCTTGGTTAAGTCAAGGACTAGACGTAACCCCATCGTTTGTGGGTGAACCAGGATATATTGCTTGTGTCTTTATCGTTTACTATCATACTCACTTATCCGCTGCACCAAACGATTGCAAAAACGTTTTGAAAAACTCATAATCGTTTGAAAAAAACTCAAGTATTATAAGAACACTATTCAAACCCCCCCCTTTTCTTGTGTTATATTATTGCATTTCATAGTTCACCATGGTGACATCGTACACGTTTTTCCTCTACGTGTTCTTCACGTCCTTGTTCACGCTCTTATGTAATAGAGTCCTGATCACGCTCTCCCCGTTCGTAACCATTGCCATGTGTAATCATGTGTCATCGTCCCTTACATTACGAATGTTGGTCCTCGTGTCGTTAGCAAGTAGAAGCTTCATGCAGTCCCTCCTCCGCTCTTTCCACGGCGAGGTGTAACGTCGTGTTCTAATCTTTTGACCTAGAATCAACTTTTGTCCATTTCAGTAACAGAAGCCTTAGAACCTCAACGTTCCCTTCTCTCGCCTCAAGGTGGACCGGGCCCTATGTGGGAGATTCAAACGACTCTGTGTTCGCCTTGTGAGCAAGTAGAAGCTCAACAGTCAAAGCTTTTCCCAATGAACATGCTAATTCCATTGGGGTTGTTCAGGCAGAGCCGAAACCAGAAAACTAGTACAATTTGGTTTGATTGATTCAATGTTTGGCTTGATTTCAAGGAGTAATTGAACGAGATTTGGTATTTTCTTTGAAATTGCCAAGTGAAGCAGTGTGTTCCATTGTGAGTTTGTGGAATCAACTGATTTCCATGTCGTGTCGTTGCATTCAAGGACTTCTATGATTTCATCCATGGAACTGTGTATGTGTTGTACTCGGATGCTGTTGTCCGCCATTGATGGAGGAAGAATAAGAAATTGGAAAGGGGGAGTACAAGAATATGAGGAGAAGATATTACATTTGTACCATTTTATCTTTAATTCAGTTCTAACCATTCATTTAAAGAAGATTCATAGATTCCAAGATCTAATGATATTAAATGTGAGACCACCGGTGTTCCTAAAAAAAAAGGACCACCCTATTCTTTGCCATAACTACTTATGGATGTTTGTTAAGTTATGTTGAGTAGAGTTACAGGATTAGAATTATCTTAAGTGAAATAGTGAATGTTAATTGAAATATTGTATTTATTTGTGAGAGTGACTCGCTTGATGTTATCTTGATGTTGGACTCCCACCCTTTGACGTCGCATTTGGGAGCGTTGCTGGCGGAGATCGTTGACATCTCTACCCGCCCGTGGCGTGTAACTTTTCGACATGTCCTGCGTTAAGCTATGTGTGCTGACAGACTTGCTTCCTTTGATTTGCGTTGTCAATTTGGTCTCCAAAATTGGTCATTGTCCCTAGCTGAGTTGAATCCTCTTCTTGCGTGGGATCGACGTTGTTCTGTTGTTCATGTTTGGTTTGTTGCTTTCTTGTTTTTAGTCTAATTTATTCACTAAATTTTTTTATCTCTTCATAAATATTCAAAAAATCCACATATGGTTAGGAGACGAACTCTTGGGGGACCTCTGATTTTTACAACACTTGAGTCGAATAAAATTGTCTCAATAGATTATACTTATGGTTAAATAAAAAAATATTTAATATGGAAGTATCACACTTTAGAAAAAAATATGAACTCGCACTAGTTTTAGTATAATAAATTAAGTTTAATATGGATAATGTACATAATCATATAAATATCCAATTTTTTTTCTTGTATAAACATTCGTACTCGATCATCCTTTAGATACCGTCAGATTCATGATCTAATCACAGTTAAGCATTTTCATCTCTCTTCCATAGTGTTTTGTGTGAGGATCGAATCCGATAGCTCTTCCTCCTACACACTCTGCCCGCGTTTCCAACTGAACTACCCTATTGGGTATTTAAATATCCAATCTATTTAATTATTTTAAGTTTGATTGCATTTTTGGTTCCATTAGTTTGCTTATAAAAAAAATGTAATTTTGGCTCCCCTATTTCTTATAGCTAATAAAGTCTCTCTTCTTTTAACATTAGCAAATTTTGTCTCACTCTCAATAAATTTTTTATATGCATAAAATTATTAAAGCTTATTTACTTTTCAATTATTTAAGACAATCTCTTTTCAAATTGTCATGTCATAAATAAATTTAAATTTAAATGAAAAATAAAATATATAATTGGATACAAATTTTAAAAACTCTCTCCATATAAATTAGTTCCAAATTACTTACAAGATATGTGTATAAGTATTAAATTTATAAAATTATCATTATTACAAAGGATAAAGATCAAATAATAAAAGGTTAGATTTCAAATAAATTTAACAAATAATTTTATGTTAGATATTATTTTTCTCTCTTGATGGATAAATAAAGACAGTTAGCATTATAATATTTTTTATCTAACATTAGTAACATATATAATGAAAAAGGGAAAAATAACAGAACATTCTGGAGAAATTGGGATAGGATTAGAGTGGGGTGGTGTCACTTGTGTGGCTTCTAATCTCAAATCCATGTCCATATTATTATACTCATTGTGGCCCCTCACAATAAACCTTGTTGGGAGATTCTATTGTCTGCTAGCAGAGACACGAAACAATTGGTCTACGTAATGTCACTGTTCGACTAGTGGGTCCCTTTGCTATTTGTTCTTGGCTAATTTTTAAATGCCATCCGAAATTAGGCGGCAGGAATGCCACTTGTACGTGGCTCAGTTGAAATCCGTTTAGGAGTGTGCCATGAGTCAAACTCGCAAGATTTCCATAATCCCAAATTCGGTCCCCAATAGTTTTAATTTCAGTCCCCAATATTTAATGTTATTATAAAAATGAATTATGTATTTACAGAAAAACATTTCAGATATTACAACAATTCTAAAAACCTTAATAAATCAAATAATTCAATTGTTTTCTCCCTCCATCTCCACCATCTTCAAGCCTTTGTTTTCATCTTATACATTCTCCAGTTCTCCCTAACTCCGTTGGCAATTGAAGCTTGACAGGCCATCGTGCTTCCTTTCTTCCTCGCCGAGCCATAAACCTTCGATGACATAGCATACTAAAGCAAGCCATCAATTGATTGTTTCAGAAAAAATCCCCTTCTTCATCTACAGTGGGAACACTCGTACATTCGTTGAGCCCTATTTGATCGTTTGCAAGCAGGTCGTTCAGCTGATTTTAAGTTTACTCAGGCACCACATTGTGCTCATTTCAAGCCGTGAGTCCTAATTGTTAACTGTTATTCAGATGCAGAGATCCGGAGATTGAGCAAAGTTCGAAAATCGTTGAAACCCTAAATCCACCAATTCAAACAGTAAGTAATTTGTCATTTGGGACTTTGTCGAGTTGCTTTGTAGAAGCGTAGTTTGCGAAACTGACCAATTTTGTGATATTTGTTGGCTATTTGGTTATTTTCTTATTATTTGGTTGATGATTATGCATTGTGGTTTTTAAGGTTTGCGTGACCACCATGGGTTTGTCAATTGGTCTGAAGAAGGCTGTTTTTGCTTTGTTTGTGAATACTATGTAGGTTTGTCCCTAAATCGAGTGATAATTTCATTAGGGAGATTGTATACTGTCCTTTAAGGCTATTATATGGCTACTTCAGAGGATGATGGGGGTGAACCAAAATTTCCTGAGCCACTTTTCGTAGAAGATGAAGAGGAAGAGCACGAGGATGACGAAGAGGTAGTGGAAGACAATGAATTGGGATGCAGTGGTGACGATACAGATTCAGATAGTTCAGATGATGAATTCAGGAATGTGCTTACCTTAACAGCTGATGAGATACGAGCTTTAACGTTTTGCAGTGAGTCTAATGCATACACATTTTACTGTGCCTACGCGAAGGGAAAGGGATTTGTGGTTAGAAAAGATGCATGTGAACAGATTCTAATAACAAAGTTGTAATGCGAAAATTTGTATGCAATAGGGAGGGGTTAAGGGAACCAAAGTACTTCATTATGGATAGGCAAAGAGCCCACAGAAGCCTAACCCGCACTAACTGTCAAGCAAGACTCAGGATACGGTACGATAACAAGAAATGCCAATGGGGTGTGGTGGGGTTTGAGGAGAAACACAACCACGAACTTACCCCGTCGGTATATCTCCCTGTGATTAATGCTTACCGTACAATTAGTGAAGGAGACAAAGCTCAGGCATAAAGTCTTCACGCATATGGTGTCAGAACCTGTCATATCATGGGTTATTTGACGGCACAGAAGGGGGGATATTCTAAAGTAGGATTCTTGAAAGAAGATCTGTACAACTACTTCAGTCGCCAGAGACATAACAGAGTCAAAGGTGGGGATGCTCGAGCTGCTCTAACTTACCTAACATCAAAGGCTGATGCAGATCCCATGTTCTATTCGAAATACACCACCTCAGGAGACAATAGATTGAATAATCTTTTTTGGGCAGATGGTGTTAGCAGGACAGATTACCAATGCTTCGGGGATGTTCTTGCCTTTGACTCCACTTACGGCTCCACTAAGTATAAACATCCACTGGTTATATTTTGTGGAACTAACCATCATGACCAAACGGTTATATTTGGATGCGCTTTATTGATTGATGAGACTATTGAGACATACAAGTGGTTGTTGGAAACTTTTTTGGAAGCAATGAGTGGGAAACAACCTAAATCTGTTGTAACCGACGGAGATCTTTCTATGAGGGAGGCCATCAAACAAGTATTCCCGAATGCATCGCATCGACTATGTGCATGGCACTTGCACAAGAACGCAAAGGATCACAGAATGAGCAAGGAATTTTTGGATGACTTTCAGAAAGCACTTTATTGGCACTTCAGTGTTGAGGAATTTGAGGAACACTGGCAGAACATGGTTTCTAAGCACGGCCTACAGAAAGACAAGTGGGTTTTAAGTGTGTATGAGAAAAAGGAATCGTGGTGCTCCGCATTGAAGGTATGAAAAACGGTAGAAAGGGGGGGTTTGAATAACGTTTTCAGTATAAAACTTCCACCTTAAAGATTTTGACAAATATTTCGAGAACTTAAGTGCTAAAGATAAGAGATAGAAAAGCACACAAGGATTTTATCCTGGTTCACTTGATAAATCACTCAAGCTACTCCAGTCCACCCGTTAAGGTGATTTCTTCCTTCTTAGAATGAAGGCAATCCACTAATCAGGTAAGAGTTACAACTGCACTTGAAACCTACAAGTGACTAACAATTACACTGACTTAGCTCACACTAAGATTCACTCTCTTAGTCTTCTTTAGGATCCGATCAGCCTTGATCTCCTAAAGGAACTAAACAAACTGTTTATCAAAGAATTGTTTACAAGAGATTTGCTTCTAAAAAGCTAATAGTAAACTCAATGAATTTCAGATGAAAGAAAGCTTAGAAGAATTTAAGTTTGTCTTGCGCGTATGTGAATGCTTCTAGCCGTTTCTTTCAGTCTTCAGCCTCTTTATATACTCCAAGGATTAGGGTTGAGCGTTGCATGGAAAATGCTACCGTTGGAGGGCAGTTCTGGAAAATCTAGCTTCTGCTATGTCTGAGACTGTTAGGTAGGTCGTCAGGAAGGTACAGTTGCTTTTGTACTTGGATAGCGACTTGACCTTTAAACCTAGGAGACTTCTGATCAGGGGAATGCTTCATATTGGAACTTGTGAAGCCGGTTGATCAGAGTCAGAGGGAAAGCCCAGATCCTCTGACCATTGTTTCTTCTGATTCTGAACTCAGAGGGAAGAACATGGTCTTCAGAGTATCTAGCTTCTGGACAACAGAATTTCACTAATCAGCTTCTGGATCTTCAGAGTCTTCTACATCATCAGAATATCTGAGCCTTCAGTGTTTCTTGGTTATCAGACTTTCTGGATCTTCAGAACTTCTAGTGACTGAGTCCACATCAGAGTTTGTATAACTTCAGAACTTCTGAAGCTTTTCCACTGTTCATACTGAACATGGTGAATGCGAAAGCGTTGCTTGGGTCGCTCTTTATACACAGTGCTTCTGATTTGTGTGAGATTGAGTTGAGGTCAGAGCCTGCAAATAGCACACTCAGAGAAACACGTTAGAGAACCACAATTGTTCATATCAAAAAGGTTAACATGTAATCGTCAAAACATAGAGTTGTACTACTAGATCAAAACTTGATCTTACAATCTCCCCCTTTTTGATGATGACAAAACTAAGATTTTTGATGAACAATTCTTAAACATTAAACTAAATTCACTCAGAGTTTAGAGATATAGAATAAGACTTATCCTGATGTGAATAGTTTATCTTGCTCATTCTGAATTCAAGTCACTGCTTGATTCTGAGCTTAGCTCCCCCTGAATCTAATACTTGATGAAAACATTAGTAAAGTCTAGATTCTGAGCTAAATGATATAAGAGTTCAGAGTGAAAAACTTATGACATAGATGAAAATCGAGTAATCAGAGCGCATAAGTAATCAGAGTCACGGACAAGGTATCAGAGTCTTGGGTATCAGAGTCAACTTAGAATCACTTCAGAAGAAGTGAAATGTATTCCTTGTATTTGCCCAGTGACACATCTATGGTCATGAAGGTGGAACTCTTAAATTCTCCAAAAGAAAAAATAAATCACACTAACACATCTTACACATCAAAAACTGGGTTTACTCCCCCTTTTTGTCATAAGAAAAAAGCTTGGGGTGTGAAAAACTTAGCTTGAAGTACAAGGTACTCCCCCTTAGAGAAGGTCTAAGTTTAAGAAAATGAAAACGATGCAAGAATCAGAGTTAGGCGAAATAAATAGAAGAGTTAATGCAAGAGAAGAACGTTTACCACCGGTCAAGGGAGCAAAGAGAAGGGTCAGTTACCAAGAACTTAACCGCGAGAAACTGTAGGAGCATTAACTTTCAGAGAGAAAGTGAAGCCTATATAAAGCGTTGGAGAGAAAGGTAAGCTTCACACCTCGAACAATTTTCAGTAAGGAAAAAATGGCATCATACATCGTAGCACTAGAAGAGCTGAGGAAGAAGGCCTTCGAGGAAGACATGTTCCTTAACATCAGGCATCCAGAGGGTACAACGACCATCTCGGAGCTAACACGGACACTGCTGGAGGAGGACCTGCGTCCAGAGTTGAAGAGAGACCTGAGGGAATTTCTTGCCTTCGTGGAGGAGGTGCAAGAACTCAGCCGGCTTGAACTCAAGCTGCTGGAAGAAAAAGAGATCTTGGAAGAGAAGCTCAAGACTGCAGAAGAGATTCTGGAGAGGGATGAGCTAAAAGACAGGCTCAACAACATCCAGTATGCACTGGAGCGTCTGGAGAAGGATAGGTCAGAGCAGCGCCAGGAGTGCAGAAGAATGAGGAGGGATTCTCCATTCTAGATTCTATGGAAAGAATGTATGATGTAAACATAAAGAGAGTATGAATAAAAAGATTTTTGCAAGCACATGTGACAAAAATATATATAGATAGGCATAGATAATCACAAACGAACAAAGTAGAATAATTAAAGAAAAAGAAATATAAGTTAACAAAAATAAAACAACGTTAAAGAAAAAGAAAAGCGAAGAGATCCTAAAACTAGGGTTTATCAGTTCGACGCAGAAGTTCCATCATCATGTGCTTCATTTCAATTAGCATGGATTCATGAGTGTCAAGACGCTGTTCCATGATGTCGAGTCTGGACGAGCTTGACTGAGTAGAACTGGAAGGAACATTCTGAGCAGCTTGAGGATCTGGAATGGAAGCAGAAGCAGCAGGAGTAAACACTACTGGTGCAAGTGCTTGGCATCTAAGGGCTTCAGCCTCAGCCTCAAGTCGTTCTGCCTCTAATCTGGCTTGTTCACCTTGAGCTGCTGCTTGACGTGCAGCTTCTTCTGCTTGAGCTTTCTTTCTCTTAGCTTCTTCAATAGCTTCAAGAAGCTTATGTCTCTGTTCTTGTTCATGAAGAGCCACCCTTCTAGCAAACCTTTTCTTTGCAGCCTCAATCCTCTGACTTCCCTCTGCATGCAGAAGCTGCATCATAATTGGAACTTGAGCCACTAGCCAAGTGCCCAGATTGTTCCACTCATCAGCCACATGTTCAGCATTCTCACTTAGGTCAGTCTGACCGTGCACATTGCGTAGCATCAAAGAGGCTTCATGATAGAAAATATTGATGCACTCAGAGAGAGATGTGGGTCGGAGGTGAGTGTAAGGAATTATGGAGAGGTTGGTTTCAGGAGAGGCTGGGTGATTGCTGCTGTGGGCTTCAGAGGCACCTTGTGGAGAGCCAATGTTAAACATTTGAGCATTGGGTTCAGAGGTTCCAAGGTGAGGTTCTGAAGTTTCAACCAGAGGATGGGGTGATCTAACCGAGGATTGGTTAGACACAGATTGTTCTGGTTCAGGTTCTGGTTGAATAGGCTCTTGTTGGTCAGGGGCAGGGTGAGCTTGTTGAGCCAAAGGGTCTGCCTCATGTAAAGGATTGGCCAAGATAGGTTCATCTGGGTCAACTAGACGTTCAGGTCTAGGGCCAGGATATCTCCTAGGGCTTGGACAAGTGAGATAATACTCTTCTAAGGTAGACACTTTTTCTTTTCTGACCTCCATGAATTTTCTAATGGATTCAGAGTAATTGGAGGGAGAAGAGTCAGCAACATTGGTTGGGAAGGATACAGGTGTAAGGGCTGTGGAAGAGTCTGTATCCGTGGGTCTGAGAGCCAGACGTTCTGATGCTCTTGGGACAGAGTGATCAGAGGTTCTGGGTCTAGGTTCTGTTTGGGTAGGCTCTGGTTGTTCAAGAATGATGGGTTCAGAAGTTAATGGGTTGTATGGAATGGTGATGGGAGAGGTTGGTTCTTCTGACCTAGAGGGTTGGTTCTGGAGCAAATTCCAGAGAGGTGCTTCAGTAGGGGAAGGTTGAAAGAACGAAGACCTTGGGGAATGTGGTGGAGAGGTGGTTTGTGCAGCTGGTTGGGATTCAGGAATAGGAGTGAGGGGATTTGAAGAGTGTTTGAGCATGGCAGATATGGGGAGTGCATCAAATAAATTCAAATCATCATCAGAAGCAATTGCAGACTTACTTGAATGTGCTGATGATCTTGTCACTCTGGCAGGAGTTTCAATCCTTCTGACCACTTCAGCAGCTGGTTCCACCCGAGTAGGCTTCACCACGATTCTGACCTGCTTCTTCTTCTTCTTAGGAGGACCATCCTCATTATCACCATCATCACCATCATCACCATCATCGGGCTTGCTGGTTTCATCTTGCGCTCTCTTGGATTGACCAGCCTTCTTCTTTTTGATCAGAGGGACATCTGATTCCTCAGAAGATTCTTCTAGGATCATCTTCCTCTGAACTTTCTTCTTGGGAGGAGAAGGAAACTCTGGAGCTGGCGGCAGTCTGCTGAAGAAGTCATCGAGATCAATTTCGAATCCTTGAGCCCTTAGGTCTTCAACATAGCACCTAATGGCGTCAGGATTGTCTGCCTGTGTCCACAGAGGGTAGTCATTCAGAGGCATCCTTCTACTTCTGATCTCAGAAGATGTGTCTTCATGGGCAGGAGCAATCTTCTTCTTGATTAGGCCCATCTTCTTTAGAGAATTTGCCGTGAAGACATCACTGACAATGGTGGTCAGATCCTCTGTGCATCCAGCATTTATCAGATCTTGAATGAGGCCACTCTCAATGAAGAGATCAGACAAAAGTCTCCCGAAGGGAATATACTTGATCGCTGACTTGATGGAGGCAGTGGTACGAGACTTCCGGATACATTCCTTCAAGTAGGAGAACAGGAAGTAGGGAAGGCAGATCTTCTTCTGGTCTTGGATGAAGAACAACATCGCCTTCTGGTTGAAGTTGATGTAGTCTGGGGAACTGCCCTTTGGTCTCTGGTTTATGCAGTGGAGCAAGATCTTGTGCCAGATCCTGAGCTTGGGATGAAGGTCCATCACCTTGTAATTCGTCTTCCCCGGTTTGTAATTGGTGTACAGGGCCTTGTTGGTCTCATCCTTCGTCTTGGGTTTCAGCTTCGATTCCGTGAATTGGAAACGATACCCAAAAGCAGTGTCTGCACCCAGCAAATTCACGAAAGACTTCTCTGTGATGATGATCTTTCTTCCAAGAATGTGAGATACCACCTGAGTATCATCGCAGTCGGCGTGCTTCCAGAATTCCTTGATCAGTTTATCATACACCGGTCCTCGAAGTCTGTTGAAGTAATTTCCCCAACCTTGAACTTGGACTTCAGGACGAAGATCATACCCATTTGTAGCCAGGTTGTCGAGGTCGAATCTCCATTCTGCCAGGACTTGAAGTTCCTCAGGAGCATATACGCAGTGAACGGCACAGCCCCGTTCTGCAATCGGAATAATCTGCTCTTGAGCTTGACCTAGATCTTGAGACGGATTCTCAGGTTCCCTTTGACCTGTTGCTAGACCAACTACCATATGAGGGAACTGGGTTGCATCTGCAGTAGCTCTTCTGGTTTGACTCACCATTTTTGAAGCGGTTGAAGGTTTGAGGTAGAAGATGAAGGTTGAAAGATGAAGAGAGATCGAGAGAGAAAACGAGGATAAGCGGTTTTGAAATAGCAGAGAGAGAGAGAGTAAAAACCGGAAGTGAAAGAGATCGTGTGTGTATAGTGGGTTTTGACAAATAACCGTTGTTGATTCAAAAAGCAATTTAAAATCAACGGTTGAAAATTAAAGATAGATAGTAACAGTAAATACACACATCACACATAGGAGAGAAGCACATCTACACGCAATCATAACAGACTGTCACACGGGCACAAGGAACTATGCATCAGAAATACGAGTAAACAGTCATTCTGGTCCTTGAATGTGTTCACTTGTGATGAAGTGGTCCTCAGCTTTTGAAAATGGGCTTTTTTCATCCCTGAATGTGTTGTCGTCGGTCAAGTTAGTCCTTGGCTTAGTTTTCCGTTAGTCCCTCAGACGGAAAACACCACATGTCACGTTTTTTTACACGTTGGCATCCTAGTTGGCTCCTTATTCATATTCCCTCCAAAACTTCACTGTCAAATAAGTCCTTGGACAGGTGTTGACCCTCTAATGGATGCCAAAGTCGGGCAAATAAGTCCCTGCCAGCTTCTTATGGAAACCAAGCGTTTCTTCACCTATTACCCATGAGATAAGCAACCAAAAACACAGAGAGAGGAGAGTGAAGAACGGCTGAAGAACCCTAGGTTTCTCATCCATTGCAACAGCTCTGTGAATCGAAGTTAACCGGAGCTGTGATCGACGTTGGAAAGCTTGTGGCAGAGAGGTTTTGTTCCCTTGCTTTCAGGTATGTAAAGTTCGTTCCTTTCATCTGCATGTTTTGAAATTTACGGTTAGGTTTCATGATTTGAGCTTGTTGTTGGTTGATTGAAGTAGTTGTGAAGCTTGTTTAGGTTTTTCGAAGAAAAGATTCCATGTTTAGTTAAGCTGTGACTGAAATTTTTTGGGTTTTTTGTCGGTTAACATATTTGTGAGATGAAAGTTGATATCTTTGTTGTGTTAAATTGTCATATGTCCTTTCTACTTGGTCGATTATGTTGTAGTGTTTAAATCCCTAAATTTTGAGTGTGGAACCCTTGGAACCCTTCTAATATGTCAGATTTAGTGTTCTAAAATAATCTTGGGGTTGAATGCAGATGGCTTCCAGGGTGAATTTGCTTTTGCACCATGGTGGACAACTCATAGTAGACAAGGAATCTGGAGACTGGGAATATGTCAATGGTGAAGTTTGTGTTTGGGATGACATTGATGGTGACACTTTGAATACATTCCTTGTTGAAGCAATGGGAAAAGAGCATGGTTATGGGAGCTTCAAGAATATATGGTGGAAGGCTGGTGGAGAGGATCTTAACCTGAAGAAGTTTGATGGAGATGGTTCTGTGATTAACATGATCTCACTGGCCAAGTTCACTGAGGGGGATGTTTACATTTACTTTGAGCACCCTGAGTTTGAACCACTCACTATTGTGCCGCCAGCACCAATGCTTGAGTTTGATGTGGTCATTGATCATGATGATGATCAATTACTTTCTGGCCATGGAGTTGGAATTGGAAATGTTGGTGTTGAAGCAACTGTGGTGGAAGAGGTTGTGGTTGATGAAGCTGTGGTGGAAGAGGCTGTGGTTGATGAAGTGGTGGAAGAGGCTGTGGTTGATGAAGTTGTGGTGGAAGAGGCTGTGGTGGAAGATGTTGTGGTTGATGAAGCTGTGGTGGAAGATGTTGTGGTTGATGAAGCTGTGGTGGAAGAGGTTGTGGTGGAAGAGGCTGTGGTGGAACCTGTGAGGGAGGCTGTGAGGGAGGTTGTGGTGAATGGCTCAAGGCATGACTTTTCAGATGATGTTGATGCAATTTTGGCTGACATATTGAATGAGGAGAATGCTGCACGGCAAGCTAAGAAGGGCAAGGGTAAGAAAGTTAGTAAGAACAAGCCAAGCAAGGATAAGGGTAAAGGTAAGAAGGGAAAGAAGGTGAACAACAAGAAGAAGGGAAAGAGAAGAAGGGATGAGGATAGTAGTGAAACTGAATCAGCTTCTTATGGAAGTACAGATTCAGACAGTGCACATGTGGAGCCTGCTGACCAAGTGGAACAAACTGAATGGTCATGCGAAGAAGGGGCCATGAGCTATCATAGTGAAGAGCTTATGAGTCCTGTGAGTTCAGGTGATGAGGGAGAAAGTAGGACTCGTATTTTCCCCCAGTACAAGGCTCAACCGGGTGGGAAAGTGTTTTTGGAGCTTGGTATGGAATTTGCAGATTTGGCAACCTTTAAAGCTGCAGTCAGGGACTACACAATTGATGCAGGTAGGCAAATGAGATGGGAGAAGAATGATAGCACCAGGGCCAGGGCTGCATGCAGGTTAGACAGTTGCCCTTGGGTGATCTTATGTGCTTGGAGCAAGCCACAAAAGTGCTTTCAAGTGAAGACATTTGTTGAGACACACACTTGCTACAGGACATTCAGGAATAAGCAAGCCAAAACAGCTTGGGTTGCTCAGAAACTTCAAGCCAGATTGAGAACTCAACCAACACTATCTCACCATGAAGCATTTGATGTTATGAAGGAAGAATATGGCATCCATCTAGATGACACCAAGATTTACAGAGCACTGAAAATGGCAAGGAAAGCTGTAGAAGGTAGTGAGAAGGAGCAATATGCTAAATTATGGGACTATGCTCAGGAACTTAGAAGGAGCAATCCTGGTACAACTGTTGCAATGGATACCATTCCCATCACTGGCTCTGATCCACAGTTTCAGAGGATTTATATCTGCCTTGCTGCTTGCAAGAGGGGGTTCAAAGCTGGCTGCAGACCTCTTATAGGTCTTGATGGATGCTTTCGGAAGGGTTACTTTGGAGGGCAACTACTATCAGCAGTTGGACAGGATGCAAACAATCACATTTTTGTGATTGCATATGCAATAGTGGATGTGGAGAACAAGGATAATTGGTTATGGTTCCTGAGATTGTTGCATGAGGACCTTGGAGATTACAGACAACATGGATGGAACTTCATTTCAGATATGCAGAAGGTTAGTAAGGACTAGATTGACTGTTCTCGAATATTATAAGGACTATTTTGGTTTTAAGTTGTGAAATTGAAGGACTAATTTTTGTTTTAATACACTTGCAGGGTTTGATTCCAGCAATGCAGGAGGTGATGCCAGGAGTGGATCACAGATTTTGTGCAATGCATCTGTGGAGAAACTTTACTAAGCAATGGAAAGACAAAGAATTGAAGAATGCAGTCTGGGATTGTGCTAGAGCAACTACTGTGATAGAATTCAACAAGAAGATGGACAAGGTGAAGTTGAAGAGTGAACCTGCTTGGAGATACCTGGACAAATGGCCAAAACATGCTTGGACCAAGTCATATTTCAGTGTCAGATGCAAATGTGATAATATATGCAATAATGCTTGTGAGGTCTTCAATGCCAAGATCCTCAAGTATAGAGGGAAACCAATTCTAACTCTGCTGGAGGAAGTAAGATGCTACATAATGAGGACTATGGCAAACAACAAAATGAAGCTAGCAGCACACAGAGGTTTGCTAACACCAGTCCAACAGAGTAAGTTGGATAAGGAAAAGATAAATAGTCGCCCCTGGACCGCTGTATGGGCTGGTGATGCAGATGGGAATAGATTTGAGGTTCAATGTCATGACACAAGAGTTGATATCAAATTGGATGAAGGAACTTGCACCTGTAGACTTTGGCAACTCACAGGTATGCCTTGCAAGCATGCAATTGCTGCCATTGCTCACAAACATGATAGGCCAGAGAATTATTGCAATGGTTGGCTGACAACAGGTGCATACAATGCTACTTATGAGTTCTATGTACAACCAACACAGAGCCAAGAGTTCTGGGAGGCTACTCCATACCTGAAGCCAGTTCCACCACCAATGAAGAGAAAACCTGGGAGGCCAAAGAAGTGTAGGAGAAGGGATAGCACAGAGGCAACAACAGCTGGGGGCACAAGGTTGAGGAGAACATATACTGACATTCAGTGTTCTAGGTGTGGTGGAGTCAATCATAACACTAGAGGCTGCATGAACATTGGTTGTCCAGTAATGCCTACAGGATGGGTCCCCCCACCACCTGAGGAAAATGAGGGAAATCAAACTGAGATTGATTTATCACAGAATGCACCACCTGAGGAAAATTTGTCTCAGCCTATCCCTCAACCTGTCAGTGAAAATGCTGCAAATCCTGCTCCATCATCTGAGGTAAAATCCTGCTCCATCATCAGTTTAGTTTTGGTTTCAACCCCTGATTAACATCCAACATGGTTCTTTACAGGTTACAACCAGAAGGAGGGCATCAAGACAAAGAAAGAATGCAAATGCAGGCTCATCAAATGAGGTATGGTGTTGTTTTAATTCATTGATAGAAAACCACTATGGTTTAAAATTAATTTCAATTTTATGACTACTTTACAGACCACAACCACAAGGAGGGCACCAGGAGCTAGGGCACCAACAGCTCCTACTCAGCCAATGGCACCAACAGCTCCAACTCAGCCAATGGCACCAACAGCTCCAACTCAGGCTAGGGCACCAAGAGCTAGGGCACCAACAACTCCAACTCAGCCAATGGCACCAAGACCTCCAACTCTGCCTATGCCACCAAGACCTCCAACTCTGCCTATGCCACCAAGAGCTCCAGCTGTTGGATTTAGGCCTCCTCCTATCAGAGCTAGAGGCACAGGAATTGTTTTCAGGCCCCCCCGCAACATAAATATGTCTTCCACTCCAACAACATCAGCTGGCCCTATGCAATTTCAAGTCAGAAGCTCACCACCACCAGGTCCTGCTGTCTTCAATGGAGCACAAATGACTTTCATGCCTACCCCCAATTTCCCAAGGAATGGGCAGAACAACAACAACTAATGAACCAAGTCTTTTTGTTTTTTGATATCCCTATCCATAGTACGATGGGATTGTAATTTGCCAAGGAACCCCTTTATTGTCTAGGTTGCATTTAGACACCTTTTATGGTCTTGGTTACATTTGGAAGCCTTTTATGGTCTTCATATATTTTGGGAACAATGTTGTTTGTTTAATGTGCCATAACTTTGTGGTAACTGACTTATTTAATGAATCTATTTATGTTGAATGTCAATTTGCTGATTTGGTATATGTTTGTCATTGTGTGATTATGTAATTATCTTCAATGACAAGATCCTGACTTATGTTATGCAGAATGAATTTATCCTGATTTGGTATATCTTTGTCAGGGATTGTAGTAGTCAGGGATAACAAGGATTGAACACAGTCATTTTCATTTTGCATTAAAATGGTAGCATGATTCATAACAAGGAGGATTGTATAATTCATAAACATTACATACATTCTCATTCTCCATAACATTCCATAACATACTCAACCTCTAACTGCCTAGAAAGTGAACAGAACCTGAATAAAGCAACAAAAAGAACACTATCACCAACATCAACACTAAACCTAAGACAGAAACTCTCAACATCCTCAGTTCTTGTGTGACCCTCTCATTCTTCACCATCATGGCTTGATTCAGCACCATTATACCTTCAATGACAGCTTCATTCTTAACCCTCAATTCTTCAATCATGGCTTGATTTTTCAGTAAAATTGCTTTCAGTTGCATGATCTCTTCCTCCCTTGAGCTAGTTACTTCTGTAATTCCATCTTCTTCATCTCTAACCCAGAGGAAATAATTGCAATTTTGAGGATGATTCTGGGAAAAAAACAACATTCATCACGAGTTCATGGGTTACAAATATAACATGCATCAACATTCAAGAAGAAGAAAGAGAAGAAACTCACCTTTGGTAGATGACAACCATACCAAGGTTTACCTGGGTTCAAATTTGTTCTAGAGATCCTCACTTTTGCTTCGACGCCACATTTGCAGCGCACAACTCTGCCATTCACAGAAGCACTTCCACCTTCACGATATGTCGGCCCTGACCTCTGACCACCACGAGAATTAGAGCCCACTGTCATGTTAATGGATGAGAATCGACAACGAGAGGTAGTGATTTCACGATTGAGAGAATTGAAGAAGCCAATTGTAGGTTTGAAGAACTAGGGTTTCTGATTTGGGGCTCCAAGGTTAAGAATTGGGGGTGATTATGTAGATTCAATGATGAGGACTAAATTGACAGGTTAGAAACTTTCATTCTGACCGTTGGAGAGCCAACTAGGATGCCAACGTGTAAAAAAACGTGACATGTGGTGTTTTCCGTCTGAGGGACTAACGGAAAACTAAGCCAAGGACTAACTTGACCGACGACAACACATTCAGGGATGAAAAAAGCCCATTTTCAAAAGCTGAGGACCACTTCATCACAAGTGAACACATTCAAGGACCAGAATGGCTGTTTACTCTCAGAAATACTGATACACGTGTTGCTGTCTCAGCTTCAGAGTCAGTACCAATGGGTACACACACTCTGATTGAGTTACCTTCTGGACTAGACATCTTCTGATCAAGAAGTATCATAGTCAGAGGTTCTGATCCATCATCACTCTGGACAAAAATCCATGTTCAGATTTTTCAGAATAAAATTAAATCTATCCTCTGCTAAGGGCTTTGTAAAGATATCTGCCCATTGATGGTCAGTATCAACAAACTTCAGAAGAAGTACGCCCTTCTGTACATAATCTCTAATAAAGTGATACTTTACCTCAATGTGCTTTGCCCTTGAATGCAAGATAGGATTCTTACTCAATGAGATTGCAGCAGTGTTATCACAATAGATTGGGATATTGCTCTCAAGGATCTGATAATCCTCCAGCTGATGTTTCATCCAGAGCATCTGAGTGCTGCATATTGCTGCTGAGATATATTCTGCCTCTGCAGTTGATAGTGCAATGGTTGATTGCCTCTTGCTTGCCCATGAGACTAGATTGCTTCCCAGAAATTGACAATTTCCAGAAGTACTTTTTCTCTCTGTTCTATCTCCAGCATAATCAGCATCACAATAACCTGAAAGCTTATACTCTGATGTTTTCTTATACATCAAGCCAAGGTTAGTGGTGCCTTTCAAATACCTTAGGATCCTCTTAACAGCAGTTAAGTGGGTTTCCCTTGGATCTGATTGGAACCGAGCACATAAATGAACACTAAATAATATGTCTGGCCTAGATGCAGTTAAGTATAGAAGTGAACCTATCATGCTACGATAGAGCTTCTGACATACTTTACCACTTTTATCTTCTTTCTCCAGAATGCATGTAGGATGCATTGGAGTCTTGGCCACTGTAGATTCCAGCATATTGAACTTCTTCAGAAGTTCTTTAGTGTACTTGCTCTGATGGATATATGTTCCTTCTGGTGTCTGATCAACTTGTATTCCCAGAAAGTACTTTAATTCTCCCATCATACTCATCTCAAATTCAGCCTGCATCATCTCAGAAAATTCTTTGCATAGAGATTGATTAGCAGAACCAAATATAATATCATCAACATAAATTTGCACAATTAAGATATCATCTTTATAAGTCTTGCAGAAAAGAGTTGTATCTACTTTACCCCTTACAAACTCATTCTCCATAAGGAATGAGCTGAGTCTCTCATACCATGCTCTGGGAGCTTGCTTCAGACCATAGAGTGATTTCTTCAATTTGAACACATGGTCTGGTTTCTTCTCATCTTCAAAACCTGGGGGTTGATGAACATAGACTTCCTCTGAGATATAACCATTTAGGAAGGCACTCTTCACGTCCATCTGATGTAGAACTATGTTGTGATTTACTGAGAAAGAGATTAACAGTCTGATTGCCTCCAGTCTTGCTACTGGAGCAAATGTTT
>NC_080041.1:61174917-61249616 GCF_012489685.1 Lotus japonicus | reverse complement strand
ACAAGTGACTAACAATTACACTGACTTAGCTCACACTAAGATTCACTCTCTTAGTCTTCTCTAGGATCCGATCAACCTTGATCTCCTAAAGGCAAACTATACAACTGTATATGAAGTTCTTGTTTACAAAGAAAGTGCTTCTAAAAAGCTTATAGTAAACACAATGAATTTCAGATGAAAGAAAGCTTAGAATATTTTGAATATGTCTTGCGCGTGTATGTTGCTTCTACTTAGTTTTTTTTCGCCGCTTCTTTCAATCTTCAGCCTTTATATATACTCCAAGGATTAGGGTTGAGCGTTGCATGGGAAATGCTACCGTTGGAGGGCAGTTCTGGAAAATCCAGCTTCTGCTGTGGCTGAGAACGTTAGGTAGGTCGTCAGGAAGGTACACTTGCTTTTGTACTTGGATAGCGACTTGACCTTTTAACCTAGGAGACTTCTGATCAGAGGAATACTTCATATTGGAACTTGTGAAGCCGGTTGATCAGAGTCAGAGGGAAAGCACAGATCCTCTGACCATTGTATCTTCTGATTCTGAACTCAGAGGGAAGAACATGGCCTTCAGAGTTTCTTGCTTCTGGACATCAGAGTTTCCACTATTCAGCTTCTGGATCTTCAGAGTCTTCTACACCATCAGAACATCTGAACCTTCAGTGTTTCTTGGTTATCAGAACTTCTGGATCTTCAGAGCTTCTAGCGACTGAGTCCACATCAGAGTTTGTATAGCTTCAGAACTTCTGAAGCTTTTCCACTGTTCATACTGAACATGGTGAATGCGAAAGCGTTGCTTGGGTTACCCTTTATACACAGTGCTTCTGATTTGTGTGAGATTGAGTTGAGGTCATAGCCTGTAAATAGCACACTCAGAAAAACACGTTAGAGTACCACAATTGTTCATATCAAAAGGTTAACTTGTAATCATCAAAACATAGAGTTGTACTACTAGATCAAAACTTGATCTTACAATAGACAACAGCTCTTGGAGGACGGCACCGCAGTTTGAAGGCGAGAACCCTTCCAACATGGCAGTAGAACTAGACTTGTTATCTGAAACACGAGACGAGGCTCGTATCAGAGAGGCTGCAATGAAGCAGCGAGCTGCAGCGAAATATGACACGAAGGTTCGCCCAAGGGCGATGCTGGAGGGGGATTTGGTGCTTAAGAAACGAACCGGGAACACGGGAAACAAGTTAAACTCGATTTGGGAGGGCCCTTACAGGATTTTGAAGGTATTGGGGAAGGGGGCCTATCACCTAGAAAGCTTAGATGGGAGGCAGGTGCCACGGTCTTGGAATGCGGCGAGTCTGAGGTACTATTACAGTTGAAGCTTAATGAAAAGCCCAACTTGGCACGAGGGCGAGCAACTGAGTTCGAATCATGAAGACTGACATACTAAAAACAAAGACACGTTCTTGTTCTCCATCTTGGGAGTTTGTTGGCAAATAACGCCTAAATAGTAAAAACAGAGACACGTTCTTGTTCTCCATCTCGGGAGTTTGTTGGCAAATAACGCCTAAATAGTAAAAACAAATGCACGTTCTTGTTCTCCATCTCGGGAGTTTGTTGACTATAACGTCTGATTGAAAATACAAAAATTGTATCCAGCCATTTCAATCACACTGAATTGCGGCAAGAGCTAGGTGGGAAAAATTCCCTGAAGGTGGCGATCCCAACACGACCTTGATGTCTGGGGATCGCTCAGGAAAAGCCGACGCAACTTGCCGTCACTCGTCGACGATGTGTGCGGATAAGCTTCTTATCCACAAAGCCTCCCCAAAATATGGGCGAGCGAACCTAACTAGGCTAAGTCTCGGGCAACCTATATGGCCATTGGGACCCGAGCGACTATAATTCCTCGCCAAGCAAAGCTGGTCAGGCCACACCTGATCTTACGGGAAATATGGTGTGAGCAAAGCCTCAGTTCAAAAACTGAGCAAAAGTCCTAGTTAAACCCAGCACACCACCAATGTCGTTGAACGTAATTCAGAAACAAAGAAACTAAAAGGGGGTGCGGGAGAGAGCGAGAAAAACGTTGGGAAGCGTTAAAACAGACGTAGGAAGTAAAACTTAACTGGTTAATTAAAAGATGAAAGTTCGGCGATAACAATCAAATAAAGTAAAAAGAAGTAGCATTACAGTTATTCAAAATAAATTAACACATTATATCTTCTTCTCTTGTTCCACAGCATCCCCGAGGTCAACGTCAGCGACTTCCGAGGGGTCTTCCGGACCCTCTAGCCCAGCTGGAGTAACCCTTTTAAAAACACACAAGGGGTCAAGATTGATAGTAGGATGGAGGTGCTTGATTTGAGCTTTGGCGATCAGGAAGCCGCGGACACGCTCCTTGGCGGCTGCATGGGCGGCTTCACTCCTTATCTTCTCTTCCAAGGTGGTGGCTTGGGCCTCGTGGTCAGCCAAAATTTTACACTTGGATGCCAGATCCGATTGGGCCTCAGCAAGCACCTCATTCTGGCCCGCCAGTTCCTCACGCAAATCAGCAATCTCCTGATCTTTGGCGGCGAGGATTTTTTCCTTCTCGTTCGCCTTTATCATCTCAAGCTTTGCATCCTTGAGCTTCTGCCACATCTTCTCTGTCTTACTTTCTTCCGCCGCCAACTGGTTGGACAGCTTGGAGCAGGTGTCATTGGCCCGAAGGTTATCAGAACGCAGCTTCTCTACCTCTTGGCGAAGCCCGACAATTCTAGTAAGAGGTCGCGCCTGCAAGGCCACTTGGGCGAACAGGCAGCTGGCGCGGAGAAGATTGGACACAACTTCCTAGGCAACGTCTTGTGGGTTCTGGCTGGGAGCCCCCCTTAATTTTTCAAGATAAGGGTGGGATAGGAGAAAAGAGAAAGGATCTGGGGGAGAGCTGCTGGAAGGATCCGTGGACTGGGCTGCTGGAATTAGGGGCCGACGGACCGAGGGTCACCTTGACAGGCGAAGGAATCAGCGAGCGGATGGAAGAGGGTGATCGCTGACCTTCCGCCAAAGTCACGGGGCGAGGAGCATCTGGCGTCTGGGAAGCATTAACCTCGCCAGGATAGTCGGACGCTAAGGGGTCGCAAGCGCTATCCGCGACGACAGAGTCAGGCGCGACGAACCCTCCGCCTGTGCCGGTCAAAGGAGTGGCTTGGGGGTTTGACTCGCCCACTTTACTCCTCTTGGGTGAGCAGGCGCTCACTAGTGAACTCTGTCTTTTTCCTCCGACTTGGACCGGAGAGGGCGCCTTATCGTTCCCTGAAATGAAGGCCTTCAGCAGATCGGCGGTAGAAAACTTCATGCTTCCTGAAAAGGAAAGGGAAAAGTCATTAACAACAAAAAGACTAAAAGGGAAGCTTGAAGGTGGCGTTTAGAGGGGAAACCTAATCGAGGGAATAGTTTGGAGCCTGGAGAAGCACCAAGCGATTCAGCGCAACTGAGGCGGGGAAGCTGAGACAAGACCCCAAAGGCAAAATTTTCTCCGGAAGAGGGAAATGCCTTAGGAGAATCAGCCATGGACTTAGGACATTGGGTCCAGTAAAGCGGAAAGAGGGCTTTCCCTCCTTTCTGCGTGAATGTCGAGGGGTAGGAGGGGTGAACAATGACCCGGAAGTACCGACGGGCCAAGTAGGAGTTGGAATCAACTTGGCATGGAACAAATCGTTCTCGACCCGGCCGAGGCGCTAGAGACACCCAGCCGTGGGACCCCAGGGATCGAGAATCAACTTCAAAGAAAAATGAAAAAAAGGGAAGGGAAAGCGCTACATCGACACTACTACAGAGGATTTCAAAACACCTCATATAGGCCCAGGCGTGGGGGTGGAGTTGGCAAGGGGAAACATTGACATCGCGCAACACTTGGGTGAGAAACGGGGACAAAGGGAGTTTAACGCCAATATCAAGGAACAAATATTCGTATACAAAGAAGAAGTGGGAGAACTAGGGGTTATTAGGCGCGTGGTGTTTCTAGGGGCGGTCTTGATCTCGGCACCTGGTGGTGCGAAGGAGGTTCTCCAACAGTGGGGTGCTACAGAGACCGCCAGACCTGCGAGCAAGGTCGGAAATAGAATCGCTTGTGGAAATATCTGATGGCTGGTCAAGGATTCCTTGGGTATGAGCATCCTGAACGGGGGGGGGGGAGACTGGCGAAGGTTTCCAAGCGATGAGCTTTGATTTCCTCTATGGAGGGGAGGGTCCCTGTCAGGGGCATGATAAAATGAAGAGAGAGCGGACGAAGAACTAACCGGAAGAAGGCTGTGTGAGGGGGAGCAAGAAGGGTCGGGGTCTGCAGAGTCAACGAAGGAAGCCGGTGCGAAAGCCAGGAGCAAGGATGATAGTAGTTGACAATAAGTGGTGAATGATGGAGCGAGGGGGGATTTAAAAGTTAAAGTGAGTAGCGGTTGGGAAATCGTGTTCCATCGTGGTAAGGAGGAATGATTACACTAGGAGAACGTGACGCGGTTTTTGGGGGAATGGGAACGGCAATAAGTGAAAGTTGCAACCGCTGAAGTTCATTGGTTTAAATTCAAATTGACAGGCTTTATTGTGATTTGAAGGGACATATCGGAGATAGCGGTTAAGATTTTGTAAGATTCGTTGGACTTTGTGTTATCCTAATGCGTTACATGTGGCTTACACGCGTCAATTCATCGCGGACCACAGCGATCATTGCTGGGACGGGGCGAGGGATCCAAGCGCTGTCGCCACAAGCCAACTTGTGGACTCGTGGGATCGAAGGAATTCACCGGGAAAATCAAAGAATTAGTCTTAGGCTCTAGTTATCAAGCCATGTTGGCAATTGTTTTAAGTCGTTAGGTTTTGGCTTTAGGTAACTTACTCGTGATTGTCGCCTTGTATTTGCTTTTTCTTTAAAAGACACACTCAGCTCTCATGCTTCGAGCTCGGTGTCTTGTGGACTTGTGGACTGGACGAGACCCTAGGGTCCCTCGCCCAGGCGCGCCAGTCTGGGGCGACGTGCGAGCCAGGGAGTTGGGCCTTCTCCCAAGAGGCCCAACTGGCCCATTAGGAGAAGTTAAGGGCGCCAAGCCCAATCCCCGAATCTAAAAATAGGGAGCGGTTACCAATTGTAAGGGACTCTTAGCTCATTTGAGAAATACAAACTTGAAATTCAGTTACTTTCTCTCTCTAAGCGGTTACACTCTTACTCTCTCTAGACTCTCACATCACGATCCTCTCACTATGGGTACCGTACCTCATCTCTATGTTCTTGGATAGGACAAGCACTCTCTAGAAAGACCAACTATCATTGTGTCTTCATAGTTCATCCTCGGAAAGGGAAACATCATGTCAATCATCCACTGTCATGTTACCAACATAAACTATCTTCTATCAAGCTTTGATACCCTCTCTTATCTTTTGGTTGGTGTTGAAGTAGCCTTCCCTACAATGCGCAGCTAAACTTCACCAGTTATTGGAGTTACCTCAAGATTGGTTGATGTGCTATCGTTGAACACAGAGGACAATTCAAGTGGATGATGACCCGAGTTTATATGATGTTTTTAGGGTTTTTCCTTGCTAGTTTTGAGTCTTTTTGTTGAGTCTCATGTAGTGTTTCATGCATTCTCATGAATTTTTATCTTTCTTTATGTTTTCGTTTTACTTAGGTAATTTCATAGTTTATTAGGGACTTTAGTTGCATTTTGGGTTAGTTTAAGAGGTTATGGAAAGTTCCACTTGTTTTGAGGGCCTTTGTGCAAAACTGACCTATAAGTTTCAAGATATTTTCCAAGCTTGTTCATCCAGGTTTCAGGTTGAATCAGCTGAAGAGGGAAGGTCTAGAGGCTTGGAGAATTGAATGGAGGCTTAAAGAGAAGTAAAGAGGAGTTAAAATGAAGATCAAGGGACTTTCGTGCATGTTTAGAGCGCCTAGGCATGCTCCATTGGCGCCTAGGCGCCAATTGCCCTGTTCCAGGATTTTGAAATTGGCGCCTAGGCATGCTTAATTGGCGCCTAGGCGCCAATTGCCTTCCAGAGGCTGGGTTTTTGGGTGGAATTGGCGCTCAGGTGTGCTTAATTGGTGCCTGAGCGCCCAGACTCGTTTCTTTTGCCTATAAATAGGTTTTTAGTGGTTTTCTTTTGTAATCTTTGATATCTATTCCATTTTTACATAAGTTTAGAAGGAGATGAACATCTAGGAGAGTGAGAGAAGGCTTCCAAGCTTGTAATTCAGGTTCTTATGCCATGCTTGGCTAATATCTCTTCTTATGCTTTGGTTTTCATGTAAGACTTTTCATGTTTAAGCTATAATCTTAAGTTCTTTCCCACATGATCTTCTTTCTTTCCTTGAATCCCATTTTCTGAATATCAATCTAAGCTTGTATGCATGCTTGCTTTATGCTTTTCTATAATCAGAACGGAAGTTTGTTATGGATTAGGGAACCGATTTGGGATTACCCCTTCTATGCTTGCTACTAGGAATAGAGGAAGGGTTGGGGTTTGTTGGCCTGAACTTTATAATCTTTATGCTTCATACAAATGTTTAAGTACACAAGGAATTGGGCTTATCTTTTGATTTGAAAGAATTATCTATGCGAGGAATCGATAGGTAGTTGCTTAGGCTATAACATCAAGAGAGATTCATGAGTTCATGTGCATAGGATGTTGTGCTTAAATTGACTAGTTGAACAAGGACCCAAAGCATCTCCATCTCTGTTTTTCTTATATTTTTTTCTTTACTACTTCGACATATGTTTTTCTCAATAAAACAAACCTTCATACTCAAGGCTTGAACCGAATTCATTCACTCACAATCCCTGTGGTTCGATGATTAAAACCGGGTGGATTCGTACACTTTCGGATTTACCAACAGTGGATCAAGGTTGTTTTCTCTTATTTACTTTTACGGCCTTTTTCCTTTGCTAAGTGGTTCTAGTGTTGCTGGCTTGGTATTGTTTTCACTGATTAAATTTTCTTTTGTCTCTTAGTACTCTCTTGTAAATGGGACTAGCACCCCTTGTGCTAATTCCTAATACAATTCTTTGCTTATGCAAAAAAAAAAAAAAAAAAAAAAAAAAAACCAGCATAAACCCCAACAAGCTCTGATGGTCATTGAATTTTAATCGAAAGGCTTCCGTTTTCGTTCTTGGTTTTTTGGGGCTCCTCTCGATCTTATTCGTAGTTGGGAAGGGGGAAGGAATCTAAATCAATGGACATTAATGAACCATCATTGATGGAAGTTTCACATGACACGATCCATTCTACTCAAGGTCCGGCGCAATACCAATCGGTCCCCGATGGCCAGCGGGGGATTCGGCATAGCAGTTTACGTTTTTTTGCGTGGCGCATTCCTGCTGGACCTGACATGTGTTAGTTGTAGAAAGTATGGTTCCGAAAGTGACGTTAGTTCGCCAGTTCAGGCTCAACTCCTCACTTTACATTAGCGAAGAGTTATCTTAGTTACTCTCGATAAATACTAAACCCCATTTATTAAAATCAACATTTAGGATAAAATTTAATCTTATAATATTTTATACTTATATAATAAAATTGAAAATTTATTTATTTAAAAAATATTTTAATTATTTAAAAAAATATTTTTCTCATTGTATTGCACTGGCTAAAGTACTAGTTGTATAATTAAATGGAGTTTTGTTCATAAAAGTAGTACTTGAGTACATATATTTTATTGGTCAAATTAGTTCCTAAAATAAGGAATATCCTTAGGGAGTAATTTTAATTATTTATTGGCTTAATTGCACTTTTGCTCCCTCATCTTTCACCGTTGTACGAAGTCTCTCCCCATGTTTAAAAGGAACAAATTCCCTCCCTCATGTATTAAAATGTGAAAATTCTCCCCTTCCGTTAGTTAGCCGTCGGAAGGCTAACAGAGGTTGCTGATGTGGATTCCTTTTCGCACCCCCCTTGCATACCACCCCCTATTTGAAAACCTAAATACTCAAATCAGATTTCACTCACCAAAATTAGCAAACCCTATCAAAACTCATGTACGATTTCCCCCCTCCAATTGTCCCTTCAATCTCTTAAGTCCATTGATCTCCTCGTCCAAGTTTCTCAATCGCACGGTTATTCGTCGAGATTCCCTTCAATGGTGGGTGGTTCCAGACATGGAGGTAGAGGCCGACAACGACGAGGAAACCATTCTCAAAGTGAGGGAAAAGAGCCTATCGTTGAACAAACCACACGCGAGGGGAAGGGAAAAGAGCATGTTGTTGAACAAACCACTTGCGAGGGGAAGGGAAACCGACAAGATCCTGTCCACATTGATCCTGCCACTAAATACTTAGCCTACTTATTTGAAACCGACAAGATTCCTCAACATTTCCAATTTAGGTACCAAGCGATCCCTAAACCTAACCTTAATCTCTGTCATATTTTCCTCTTGTGTTTAGCCTTGACTTTTGTTAAGTGTGCTTTTGTTTAGGTAGTGTATTTTCATTGTAAATTGAATGGGATTTAATGGGGGGTTGTTGAAATGTTTACTGTGTTGGTTGTAGGCCTACTGCTTTGAGTACCTTGACAGTGGTTATTTGGCATAAAGGCCATTTTGTGTTCGAACCTACATGTGCGTATGTTGAAAGGCAGTCTCTAACATTGCCAAATTGGGATCCTGATGAAATAAGTTCACTAGATCTAGACAAGTTAGTGAAATCACATTTAGGGTATGCTTCATATAAGTTTTTGTGGTATAGGGCTCTTGCTTTAGGGTTGTTTGATGGTCGCAGACCATTTAGGGATGATGGAGATGTTCATAATTTTCTGAGTGATGTGAAGGGTTTCTCTGAAGTTGAATTTTTTGTTGAGCACTTGGAAGAAGCTGGAGTAAAAACTGTTCAGTTGCAGGAAGAGACAGGGGTGAGACATATATTTGTGGAGGACATTGATTTTGAAACAAAGTCTGCCTTTGTGAGTGTAGCAAGGGAGGCAGAGGCTGAGATTGAGAGTCTAGCAAGGGGGTTAGTGAAGTAAGGGTGCTGCCTGAGGTTGTGAGTGAAGAGAGGGTACAACAAGAGATTGTTCTGCATGAAGGGCACAACTTGGATGAAGATTATGAAGCACTGACTAGGGATGAAGAATCTGATGATGTAAGCCTTGATGACTCAGACTGTGATGAGAGACGGGAGTGGGCTACTATTCTGCCTACTGGAGATTATGAAGTTATAACCGGTTTGCTTGGTTCAAAAAACCCCAATTGTACCAACTTTGACAGTTTTGAAGATGAGGATGGGGACTCTTCAGGCCTAGACACTCCACCTGGAAGTGATTCAGATTCTGAGGAGAGGCCCAAGTTTCCTAAGTTCAAGAAAAATGAAGATGATTCTGAAGTCAGGTTTGAGGTAGGTCAGGTTTTTACTTTTGCTGCTCTTCTTAAGAATGCAGTGAAGGACTATGCCTTGCAGAATAGGAAGAATGTTTATTTGGAGAAAAATGATCCAAAAAGTGTTGTAATTAGATGTGTTGAGGGATGTGGATACTATCTTAGGGCATCCAAGTACAAGCAGAACACATACTTTCAGATTGTTACATTATATGATGATCATACATGTGTGAGGACCAGCAAGAACATCCAAGCTAGGACCAAGTGGATAGCAAAGAAGTTTGTGTCTATGCTAAGACACAAACCTTCCTTGAAGGTAGGTGCTTTGGTAAAGGAGGCTAAGATCAGGTGGGGGGGTTGTGTTGTCTAGATTTCAAGCTTACAGAGCTAAAGTAACGACATTAGAGATGATACAAGGAGCAGTGCTTGAGCAGTATAGACATCTTAGGAGTTTTGGTGAAGAACTTCTAAGAAGCAATCCTGGTAGTACAGTCATTATCAAGAGTGTTGTGGGAGCAGGTAATCTAGTGTTTGAAAGAATTTACATTTTTTTTGCTACCTGCAAGAGAGCCTTTGCAACCTGTTGTAGACCCTTAATAGGATTGGATGGCTGCTTTTTAAAGGGATTATATGGTGGGCAGTTATTGGCAGCTGTTGGGAAGGATGCGAATAACCAAATGATTCCCATAGCATTTGCAATTGTAGAGGCAGAAACAAAGGATTCATGGTTTTAGTTTGTGGAACTGCTAGTGGATGACTTGAATAGTGTGAAATCAAATTCTTGAGCTTTTATTTCTGATCAACAAAAGGTACCACACTCTGATTATCATCTTCTTGGTCTTTTATATGTTTGCATTATTTCCACTAACTGGCTTTGTATTTCATTAATGTTACTTACAGGGATTGGTACCCACTTTACAAGATTTGGATTCAAATGTGGAGCATAGGCTTTGTGTAAAGCATTTATATGGGAATTGGAGGAAAAAGTACCCCGGTCAAGAAATGAAAGGAGCACTTTGGGTAGTAGTTAGAGCAAGTACTGAACCAGAGTTTAAAGGGGCTATGGAACATATGAAGACATTAAATGAGGAAGCATGGAAGGATATGATGGAGGTACCAGCCAAGATGTGGAGTAGATCAGCTTTTAGTACAAATACAGTGTGTGATCTGCAGGTGAATAATATGTGTGTGGCCTTCAATAGAGCAATATTAGAATGGAGAGATAAGCCAACTATAACTCTAATTGAAGCCCTCAAATATTATATCACTAACAGAATAGTGAAACAGAGAGAGATGATGTCAAAGTACAGAGGTGCAATTTGCCCTATGATCCAACAGAAGCTAGAGGTGAACAAGAAGAAGGCATCATGGATACCTATGTGGAATTTAGATGGTGGTTACACTTTGTTTGAGGTTAGTAGGAGTCAGACCGACAAGTATGTTGTGAATTTAGCTGCAAAGAGTTGTTCTTGCAGAATTCAGTGTAGGAGATGTGGTGAACCAAGGCATAACAGAAGGACTTGTACTAGGAAGCAAGCTGCTGACAGGGCTATACCAGTGGGAGGGAACAAGGTGAAAGAATGATAGTTTGTTTAGTACAACTGGTTAGTTTGTGCCATATGCATTACTGATTAGTTTTTTTGAGGATAATACCTAGATGCTTCATCCTGAACAAAGATCAAGTGGGAGTGGAGCTGCACAACAAGGGAATGGTGTTGCTTTTGATACTGGTGCACAGGAACCAAGGGTGGCTACTAAAAGGAGAGCTACAAGAGCAAGTGGGAGTGGAGCTGCACAAGAAGAGAGTGGTGCTGATGTTGATACTGGTGCACAGGAACCAAGGGTTGCTACTAGAAGGAGAGCTACAAGAGCAAGTGGGAGTGGAGCTGCACAAGAAGGGAATGGTGTCGTTATTGATACTAGTGCACAGGAAGCAGGGGTTCCAAATAGAAGGAGACTTCTAAGGGAAAGTAGAAGGAGACAAGCTCAAGGTGAGGAATCTCAAGCTGCACAACCAATTCAACCTCAGCAACCAATTCAACCTCGGCAGCCAGTTCAAGCTCCATATATACTGACACAAGTCTCACAGAAAGCCAGCTCAATCACAACTCATGCTCCAGGGGTTGCAAGTGGTTCTCAGGAAACTGGAAGGCCAGGGAAGAAGCAGAAGCTTGTTATGGGATGATGTTAAGCAAAGCAACAATGCATAATGTTATTTTTTGTTAGGTTTCCTTTGTGTTATGTTATCTTGTTCTAGGAAGAACCCTATGGCTATATTATTTTGTGTTACTGGACTATGTTAATGCTTTCAAGTTGTGTGTAACTTTACTATGTCATTTTCTGTTATGAATGATGCTTACTAATTGTGGATGATGTTTAGTAATTCTGGATGATGTTTATGGATGATGTTTTGGATGATGTTTTGGATGATGTTTATGGATGATGATTATGGATGAAATTAATGGTCAGTTAGGCTATTTGTCATTTACAGATGATGTTTACAAATAGGCATTCACTCAATCTGGAAGATAAGAATCAAATAAAAGAACTGAACAACAAGATAGAAATCAAAGTAATTTTCATTGCATTCATTCAATCTCGTATCCAAGTTACAAAAAAACTAGAAGGCTGCCAAGCTAAGATGATAACACGAGATTGTAAACCTTAAACAACCTCTCCAAACTCATGAAACTACAAACTCCATAACCTACCAGAATAACTCCTTAAAGTACATACTCCCTAAATCATGCTTTGATCACCATGATACCAATAACAATGATCCACAATACAATCACAATAACACACAACCCTAAACACCTAATTAAGAACATCTCCTTCTTCTTCAAGACTTCAATCTGACTCAACAACCCAGAAATCATCAGGTTCTGGCGTGTATTCAAATGAGGATCATGTCATTTGAAGAACCCACACCTCCTTACCCTAGCCTTAATTTTGCCCAGAACAAATGTTAGCTTTTAGATGTAAATTACATTTTAATTGAAGGTGTGTTTCAGCAAGTACCTGGTATTGTCCAGACCCGTAGAATCTTCGACCCAAATTTTCATTTGTCCACGAAGTCCTTAATGGAGACAAAACCACACAGTAGAGAGTTCTTCGAACAATGGTATCACTGAAAGTGCTTGTCGAAGATTGGCTCCCATCACTCACTCTTGTCATGACAAGCTTCTTTGGTGGCCTTCGTTCTCCTTCGATCTTCTCTGATGGCCTTCGTGTTCCTCTTTCGACGGCCTTCGTGTTACTCTTCTCTCTTCTGGATTTTCGAAGCTAGGTCAAATGTAAGAGGAAGAAGATGATGATTCAGAAGAAGATGATGATATAATTTGGATACAATTTTTTTTCAACGAGAACGAGCTTAGTGGCATCCTGGTGGATATAGGTCAGAGACACGTCAATTAATGGCGTTCACATCAAAAATATATGTTAGCTTTCAGATGGCTAACTAACGGAAGGGGCGAATCTTTACATTTTAATACATGAGGGAGGGAATATGCTCCTTTTAAACATGGGGGAGGGACTTCGCACAACGGTGAAAGATGAGGGAGAAAAAGTGCAATTAAGTCTTATTTATTTCTTTATATGTTTGATACTATATCTTTCAAGAATTAATTTGACTATTTCCCTTTTGAAACTTGTTTACAAATTTACATTTTTGAACTAATTGCAATCAGTAATTATTGGAAAATACATTAGCGTGTTTTCTTTAGATCTCACAGTATGCACTTGGAACATGGGGAAAGGGAGAAAAATCAAACGAACCTTCACTGCGGAAATGGGAAGCCATGGCCACCATACAAATCGCATAGCCCTTAAATGCACAAATAACATTAACAACAATATTCTTCCTCAACGTCGAACCCCTTCTTCTTCAATCCCTAATATCAATTTCATTCATATTTCACATACCCGCCACACTTAGAACCAATTCCTCTATCCACACGCGCTAAGAGTTCTTTTTTTTATCGCAACCCAACTTTTCTTTCTCACAATTTTCTTGCTTTGCGAGAATTTTTTTTTATGATCTGATGTACCATTGGGAGGCTCGTTTATTTTGATGATCTGGAAGCTTGGTGCTGGTTTGTGGGCTTATTGTCGGTGAAACATTGCCCAAAGAAAACGTTTAAGAAATCAAACACGGGAAACGCTTGCACATGTCATGTTTCAGAAGGGCAAACGGCAAACAACATTGGAGATGGAATGAACGGCCATGATTGAATCTAAGAAAAATGATAAGCAGTTTTACATAAATGACCATGCTTAATATGAAAATAGTGTGCAATGAGTTATTGAATGACGAAATTGTCCTCCAGACTGCAAAAACTTCTCTTTTATATATATTATAGATAGATAGATTATAGATTATAGATAGATAGATAGATTATAGATAGATAGTTAGATAGATTATAGATAGATTACTTGAACAAGTACAAAAAGGAAAATTTGAGATACTGAAGCTAACCAAGACTTATGATAGGCAAGTTAAAAATTTGCAGGAATTCATTAGAATCAGTGAACATTTTGCACGAAGTGCATGGGTTTCACAAAATTTTTATTTCAAATAATACGAGATGATGCATGATTGAAACTTCAAAGAACATAATTTATGCACGTATGATGCATGGGAAGCAATCATTTTTCAAAGACTTTGGTTCCTTGTGTTGATTATTTTGTAGTAGATGATACAAAACTGCCTTTTTAAAAAAAAAATTGTTACTTGTGCTTTTTTCATATATGATCGTTTTTAACTGTGGGGGTCAGACAACTCAAGTGACATAAATTGTGGTTCTTTGTATTATGTTACTCACAGACAAAGCGTTATAAACAAAACATATTCCTCATGTTTTGTTGTTTGATAAACAAGGATCTGGTTAAGTAGTCTAGAAATGTGATACAAGAGATGGATAAATAGTCTTTGGTTTGTAAAATTTAAATATATATATATATATATATATATATATATATCAAAAGCTAAAAAAACTGAAAAGGATTTGGAAAGAAATGAATTTTTTTCCTGGTCACATCTTGAAAACATTTTTTACTATCCAACTTGTACTTTATGCCTATTTATATTTTTTTGTCATCATATATTGTGCACTCATAATATATAGGTTTTTCAAAAAAATACTATTGTTATTTCTATCATGATAGTATCATGTTTGTTGAAGTATTGACTATTGTGTTATTCATAGTAAAAGAAATACTATAATGATGAAATTCAAATGAGATAACATAAAATGAAGTAAAAATGAGAAAAATTACTCTTCAATTACATTATAAAGTAGAAAATAAACGAGAGATTAAATCATATACACAAGACGCGCATTGCACAAGTTTATTAAAAAAATATTTTAAATTTATTTAATTAGAAAGTATATATACTATAATCTACTTACTATAAATATTATAAAATTGAAAGGTAAATTGGAAAAATTAAAAATTGATGTGCAATGAGGATTTAAAAATTATGAATAAAATAAAATAAATAAATATGTGAATGTGAAAAGCTCATGAGTTTAGTGTTTATTTTTTAATCAATTTCATTGACTTTAGAAATATAAAAAGATACAAATTGAAGTTAAATTAACAATAGGTTGAATTGGAGACAATTATACTGAGGTGATAAAAGTTAGAAAAATGAATGATTTCATATATCAGCGTAACATCTCGTGACTCACAAATTATATATTACTATATTTAAACTTGTGTTTTCGCAAATTGCTTAATGATATAACAAAGGTTAATGTTCCTTTATTGTAATTTGATGTATAGCATATTATTTTGAAAGAATTTAATAAACCAATGTAATATTAATATAGTACCTTATTATACAATTATTTGTTAAATAATTTTGTTTTACCATTTACCACATCGTGCAATTTCCACCATTTAAATTTAATTGAAACTAAAATCGGGTCGCAAATAGTCGCAAAGAGAAGCTGGGAAGAAGACCACCCTGAGAAATAGAATTATTCACCTTAATAGTACCTAAACAAGTAGGATTTTTTTATAAGGAATCTTCGTTCGAAGATGAAATATAATCAACCATGAAAAGAATAAAGCAAAATCAATAGAGGAGAGCATAGACAAGTGTATCAATACATTGGATACAAACATTGAACTTGATTTGGGTCAGATAAATCAACAATCACTTTGTGCTTGATTTACAAAATATGCATAAACATATCAACGGAGATCCCTTTGTGAAGTGGAATTGCGGACCGAGGCACACTCGTCAAAGGGAAGCGCCGGAAGTTCAGAGTGGGTCTTGCTGCGTGGTTTACCTGGGTTGTTGGAAGGAAAGTATAAGTGATGGTGAGTGAGAAGAGGATGCAGTTAAAGAAAGAAAGTAAAGTTATTGTTTCCTCAAAAGGTAACGGTGGTAAGCAACGGATAGATACAAGGGTTATTTGTGTAGGCTTATTAATAAAATAGGGGATGTCAATGTATGATTAAATAATAGAGGGGTGGTGAGTGTTGTATTGATAAATGTCAGGGGAGGTGAAGGTAATTTCCCCTACATTTAAAAAGAATAGAATTGGATAGAATTTAAATTTTGTATACAGAAAAATAATTAAGAATGAGAGAAGTATATCAAGTGAGAAAGAAATCTATTAAGAGATATAAAAGTCATATTTATCAATTTCGGTTTGTATAGGATCGAAAAATTCACGAAGCTTCCTCTAGATGAGAGGTAGAGAGCCACTTCACAAACCCATGATGACAAGAAGCCCTTAGCGTAATAGAAAGGGGAACAACAACAACAACATCAACATCATATACTCACTCCAAGAACCCGCAACCAACACAAGAATTCTTTGGGAAAAGCATCGTGGGAGGGAAGCACATGGGTGAAGAGCACTCTCTAGAAAGACCAGCTACCATCTTTGCTTCGTAGTTCACCCTCAGAAGGGGACCCTGCATGTCGATCATCCACTATCATGTTACCAGCATAAACCCCAACAAGCTCCCATGGTCAGTGAATTTTTATCGAAAGGCTTCCATTTTCGTTCTTGGTTTATTGGGGCTTTCTTTCGATCTTATTCGTTGTTGGAAAGGAGGAAGGAGTCTAAATCAATGGACATTAATGAACCATCAATGATGGACGTTGCACATGACAGGATCAATTCGACCCAAGGTCCACCACTAATAAAAGCTTACCACTCAGTCCCCGATGGCCAGTGGGGGACTCAGTATAACAGCTTACGTTTTTTTGCGTTGCGCGTTCTTGCTAAGTTGTAGGAAGTATGGTTCTAAAAGTGACTTCGGTTTGCTAGTTCAGGGCCAACTCCTCACTTTACGTTAGCGGAGACTTATCTTAGCTACTCTCAATAAATACTAAACCCAATTTATAACAATTAACATTTAGGATAAAATTTAATCTTATAATATTTTATACTTATATAATAAAATTGAAAAAATATTTATTTAAAAAAATATATTTCTCATTATATTGCACAGGCTAAACTACTAGTTGTATAAAAATTATTAAATGAAGTTTTGTTTATAAAAGTAGTACTTCAGTACAAATATTTCGTTGGTCGTTGCCGAATGATAGCTCATGTGGGAAAAGTTACGGGACATGTGGGTTGGGTGGGAGGTCTAGAGACTCGAGGGTGCAATTTATCTTTCCGATGTAAAAAAAAAAAAATTGTTGCTCAAATTAGTTCCTAAAATAATAAATATCCTTAGGGAGTAATTTTAATTAATTATTTATTTATATGTTTAATTCATTTGACTATTTCCCTTTTTGAAACTTGTTTGCAACCATTGCTGGGATGATTAGCGAGGAATAATTAATAATGAAGATAATGGTCACCTGTAAAAATTAGACATGAGTATGATATTTACCCACTAAATTGGGATAATATATGTGTATGAGTAATACCAGCTATAGCATATAGGTTTTGTGCGGCATAATTACTTGCATGCTTGCGAACACATACACCAGCGGCCCTTATATATGGATTATGGTTAGAGAATCAAAGCAATGTCGCTTATATATGTAAGAGATTTGAAAAGGAGTTCACTAAAAAGAATCAATTAGATTAGAAATTGGTTGAAGAAATAATCGTGGTTTGAAATAACTTTCTTCTCAGATTTATTTGTTGTGTCTTTTTTTGAAATAACAAAGCCAACCTCTTTGTTTTGAATCATAAACAGTTTTGCAGGCAGAGGGCATTTATCATGTCAGTGTAAATTGACTAGGACATATAAACTCTGACAACTGCATAGACCATCAGCATAATAAATTTGTAATGAACAACTTCAGCATAGGTCGCTTTCTAATTTATCTGATTATAAACTGTCCAACAAAACCTGTCCATAAATTTGTCTAAGCTCGAGATTTCAGTAGACACCATGTCCCATCCGTTTGAGGCATTTCATTTCAGAAAATTAGGTATGTTGTATTATTGTTGGCTACAGAGAAGATTAATCACAAATTACCAGTTTCAAAATAAGGTGCAAGGGACAGCAATATTACTTTTCTCCATCATATCTTAGCACCAGACAGAAGGGGTGGCGTAAAGGTCATGCATAGTTGCATACTTCTACTTGTTTTTGTCCATGGTGAATCGGGACCCAATGACCCATCAGGCTTTATTAAGTATGTTGGAATGCAGCGATTTAGATTTTAGACTAAAGAAATTTTTGACAAAAAAAAGTTAAAAGGAGCGGCAAGGCCCTAAGAGAACACTAAACAGGAGCGGAAGCAAAGGGCGCAACCTCACCGCTATCCAGGTTAATCAACCGGTGACACTCCCCAAACGGAAAATTAAAAAAGTTGGTGCCCAAAGGAAAACCAAACCTAACATGAGCCAAATAATCTGGAAAATAGGAAGAAGCAGTTCCGCATACGGATGATCATCACTCAACGATGTATTCAACAGCTGAACAATATATTATTTCCTTTGAACTCCCATCATAAATTAAAATTAATCAGTATTTGTCATTATTTTTCAATAATTATTTTTTAGTTTTAAATTAATGTATAATTTTCTTTAACCAATTATTGAAAATTTGCAAAATTAAATGTTTAAGCCTTATTTTTTTATATCTAAATTTTGTTCTTTTACAAAAGAACATGAAAATGATGTTTGGTCGCATTTTCTTCTTCGGCAAACTGCTTACATGACTCGCAATTGAAGTTTTAACTGAAGCATGTAATGTAATGGACTCGGGGAAATCGTTTTTGCTTTACTACGCGGTGTTATGCTATGAAAAAAACGCGTTGTTAAGCTATGATAATTTAACGCATTCCTGTCACCTATGTAATATAGTAGTAGTTACAATAATGGTTGTTTACCAACCAAATAGTGAGGATTCATTTCAATGGAGAGAAAAAGAATTGCATTATTACTCGCTCATATTTGCATCTGATTGGCATACACATACCTGATTTTCACGGGTGTTTAACCATAACTGCGAACTGGCAGTCACGAGACACCAATCAGTAAAAAAATTGGAGGAAAAAAATTTGAAAAGCTAAGATGTAATTTGACCTTCGTTGGGAAGATGATCCGAAGGGATTTGGCCGAAGATGTCAGGACAGGAATCCCATTTTCCTTCATCTCTGGCCTCCCAATACCCTCCTAAATAGCGGTATGTCCCGCTCGCTTTATCCTTCACAAACCACCGTGGTTTCCAACCACTCTCTTGCATCTTTCGCGCCTGAAGTGAACTCAAATCAATCACTACCGGGAACTAATTAAACTTAGCAAATAAGGATATGACATGAAACCCAGTTAGCATAAAACCTTCTCAGGTCTATTGAAGTACTGAGCTAAAGGTGAAACCATGAAAGAGAAAATTAGAGAACATAAAATGTAATAGGTACCTGGCGTTGCCGCTGCTCTAGTCGCAACTTTTCTGAATTTGCCATCTCATACTCCCCATTTTCCAAATACCTTTGGTCTGGTCTTAGCCTGGAATCTGTAGGTGGCAACTTCTCCTGTGTATTCACAAATTAAATTGGTAATGAATGTTCAGCAAAATGCAAAAAACACAGCAAACACCATGTGTGCACACAGAAAATAATATGCACAGTAAGATGACAGGTTTGTTGCACAATTTGGCTTTTCTTGATATGGTCAAATTATCAATATTTTTATGCTTCATCAATGTTGCACAATTTCCATTTTCCTTTATTATCAATAGAACCAAGTCAACTTCATTTAAAGCATGCTTAAGTAAGCCCAAATTGCAGTAGAAAATGCAATTCTTTTCCTGGAATATTCTTTCCTTAAAAAATGAGAAATAGAGCTGCAATAAAAAAGACAGTATCAGTTAATAATAAAACAGACCTTCAATCCAGGGGTAAGTTCATTTAATGTGATGGCAAAGCGAGTGAAGTTATATCTAGTAGGAAATGTGGGAGGCTTGCTTCGCTTCCAGAGTAAACGGGCATCTGACAAAGATTCAGGACCTTTCCCCTTCCCAGTGTAGTCTCCATTAACATAATGCATGCTTTCATCCCATTTTCCAAACAAAGTTGATACGGTTTTTCCATTCCTATCTTCAACGATACCATGAACCTAAAAGGGCAATTAAATCCACAGTAAGAAGGAAGAAACCTCTGCAACAAAATTCATATATTATATCTGAAAAAATAGAACCCAAGCAACAGATATAAAGCACCTGATGAGGATTTCGATCAATTATAGATTGTTCTTTGAATTTCAGTTTACACGAGTACTCTTGGTTTCCCTGTATGCGCATCGTACCATAGTGATCACAGTAAAGCTTTCCCAGTATGAGATTGTATATTGACGTAGTGACCTGAAAGAACAAGTCCACTTCAGTTTAAAACCAAACCAGAACAACATAGCAGTTGAAGCAGTTAAAATATACCTTGCTCCACTGGAAAACTTCCCCATCATCAAATTCCAAAGTCAAAAAACCAACAGGGTCAAGCTGAATTGATCGGCCCCAAAACTTGCTCTTTAAGTTGCTATCGCCCCAAAATTTCCATCCTGTACCCTCACAGTGACATGCAACTATCATAGGGTGATGACTGACCTGAGTGGTAGCAGAAATATTAAAAATTTCAGATAGGCAACATAGATAGGTCCTTGTTCGCATCCAAATCCAAACTGTACTATGTTCATAGGGATGTATGGAACTAATGCAAGCAATTAAACCTTTTATTCATTAAATAAGTTGTGTAGTTTCTAAAGTTTTGGTTCTCCATATCAGGAACGCTGTTCCTTTCAAACAAAAACAAGTGCTTGGAAGGAATTCAAAAGTGTGAGTATTGATGATATTGCATACAATTTTCATCAGATAAATGACTCAAATAACTTTCCTCCAAGCTAGAATTTTGAAAGAAACCTTTGACAGATATATAAATTATGGTGAAAACAGAAAGAAAATATTATTGTGATTTGATTGGGTTGAAAAAGGTAATATTTTGACAATATCCTTATAGGGTGAGATTATATACCTTCTCTGAGAAAAATCGAAGGCCTTTATCTGGATAGTTAGCCTCGTATGTTTCCCCAAGTAATGGATTAAATGGTTTGCAAGCTCTTCCTTCTGTCGACGCATAAGCAGATATAGCAAAAGCAGCAACGTAGAGAATCCTCATGAGACTATTACCCTGCATGGCATATCCATTTAGTTAAAAATGGAAAGAACACACTCAAGACTGCATTGAAAGAGCCAACAGCACAAACAGTTAACAATAGTGCGACAATTTTCTCATATCAAATGAAATTATTATATTAAAGCGCTCAGATTTCACTTATTATAGAGCTATCAGCCAAATTCACACTTACCCTTCTTCCCCATTCATATGCTTGGTCCAGCAGATATGAATATTCCAATTCTTCAAAACACTTTTGCAACGAGGAGAGAGGCTCATTAAAATAAACAGGAAGGCAAACTTTTGTTAGATCCTTCCCTATATTATCCTTGATCATTGACCAAAGACTTACACCTTTCTCTTTCTCTACTGGGTCTGGCAATTTTCTACGCCGCTTAACATAAGGGTGGTTGGTTCCGACATTTCTAATTGAAGGATCTACATCCTCCTCGGACTCAAATGCATAGAACCCTTCATTATCTGAAGAGAAAGATGATACTCTATGATCAGACCCGTTACTTTTGAAAGAACTGGTTGACAGAATATCACGAGTATCAAAGAAGACATTGTCATCATCTGTTTCGTCATCTGCAGCATCATTTCTCTCATTATCGTCCTCAGATTCACTCCCGCTTCCTTCTGAAATTAAATGAAATAAATAATTGTGAAAATCACAACTAGATTAAAACAATTGGTTAGTAGGAATGAGTAGTAAGCATTACAAACTATTTGAATTTAACATGTAGAGAAAGAGAGATGTAAGGAGTTAAGGAAAAAACATTGGAACGGAAGGGGGATCAGTGTATCTGAGACAGTGAAGCATAAATACTTCAAGTTCAAGAAAATGCATCACGAGATCAATAAAACGTCTACATTACTCCTCTATTGCTAATGCAGAAATGTCTCACTATCAAGTTTTAATCATTTGCCAACATAGAAGAAGGCCATAAAAACTAACCAGAGACAAGACTTACTGTTGAGAATGGGGAGCACTAATGCCTAATAATCACAATTAAATAAGCTTACCACTAAATTTTTCTGGTGTTAATTCATAGGAAGCCTCTTGATCATTCAACTGTCTCTGGCTCTCATCAACGACTGTATTCTCCAGATCAACCTTTTCTGTCTACAATAATGTAATACAAATGCAAGTTAATTAATACAGAAAACAAATCTTTATCCTTAATACGTTAAACACAAGAGAAAGCATCGTGGAAAAAAAATAAAAACTGCCCACAGACAAAAGAAAACATTTTGCAAACAAGGTGGAAACCACGAAACTGTTGGGTAATTCAGTGAAATTAAATCAATGCCACAACCTTATCATCAAAGCAGGATTCAATGGGTCTAATTGGAACAAATTAATAATAATAATAATATTACCATTATTATTATTCACATTATGCATCCATGAGTAACGATATCCAGATTTTCATATTATTGACTGCCAGGAAAAGAGAAACTGTACTCAAAGTGCAGTTGAACAGTTCAACAAAAAGTTACAAGACTAAAGAAGCTTAAAGACTTCACAACAACAAACCATTAACCCATAACTTCCTCCTTAACAGTATTGAGGTTTTTTTTATCAGTAAGCTAACCATAGATTCCGATAATCCAAAAACAAGCCACAGAATGGATTGTGTGCACAGAATACAAAGGGGAGAGATTGACTAAATGTCACTATTACAACTTACAATTGCACTTCTCTCAAATGAAATTTAAAAGCAGAGATAGTTTTGATTCATTCTGACCGCTCACTTTTCTTTCTATCTATCTCTTCTTTTTTCGGTAAGATCACACATTATATCTATCATTTCTCTCTCTTCTATTCCTATATCACTTTTCATGTGAGAGGAAATAAAGTGTGAACATATCTTTATCCAAAACCACAGAGAAGCCATTAACATTTTGATTTTCAGCTGTAAAAAGCAAACTTGTCATATACAATCTCAGAAGAAGTACCTCTAAATTCCGCATGGTGTCAATTAGGATCGACTGCTTCTGCTTAAGCAGCACGAGTTGGTTCTGTAACGCCGCAAACTCAGTCCTCATTATTTGCTCACTGTCCTGAATGGCTGCATCACTCACCCCTTCTTCCAGAAGCCGAAGTCTCAACTTCTCAGTTGAAATGGCCACGTTGTCCACCGGAGCCATCAACTCACTGTTCGAAATCCGAGGGAACATGTCCTTCACCGCCTGCAACGCCTCCACCCACGCCACCCGATCCTCCCGCGTCTCCGCCCGCAAATGGAGCCTCTTCGTTCCGGTGAACACCGAAAACCGCTTCTCATCCGATTTGCTCTCGCGAATCGTTGAAACCTACACACACGAATCAAATCAAATTCAAATTCAAATTCAAATTCCAATTCCAATTCTACACGAAAACAAAAGTCAATAAGAGATTGATTCAATTAAGCTAAAATTGGACAAGAATTTAGAAACCTTGAGATGGATTTCACCAAACGGTTTTCGCCGGAGTTGATACGGAAAGGAAGAATTGCGGTTGCGAGTGATCCTCCGCATGGATTCTTCGCCGATAACCTTGGAGCCTTTCTCGGTTTCTGGATTCACGACGATCTTATCAGGTCCGTGAATCTTATAGTAGGAGAGAACACCGTCTTGGAGAACGAACCAGCGCGGTCGCCATCCCTTGCCGTAGTTGACCCACTTGTGAAGTATCCCGGAGATTCCGTTCCCGACGAGGTCGTTGATCTTCACGTCCACCACCACCGGCTGCTGCTCCCGCTGGCTCACGCGACCGGGCTCGCTGATGGTCACGGACTGAGTAGCGCTGTGACTGCGGCAGTGGCTGAGGCGTGGAGCCGAATCGGATCTGACAGCGACGGCAGCGGCGGGAGGAGGCGGTGGAGGAGGAGGAGGCATGGTGGAGAAGTCAGGGAACGGAGGGGGTGAGGGTTTCACCGGAGAGGCCTGGTCGGATATGGCGGAGACGCAGCAGAAAGGATGCATGTGGAGAATGGAGTAGAGCGCGACGGAGAGAAAGGGAATTCGGCGGCGGTGACGTGGCGGTGACGGCGGAGTGTGGCGGCGGCGATTGGGAAGAGAAGGTTAATGCGATCAAACATGGAAGTGGGGGCGGGATAAAAACGGTTACGTCTAAGCAGAGATTAGGAGTAAGTAAGTAAATAAATATAAATGTACGCGGTGTGGTTAGAGAGAAGGTAAAAATGAAACGAAATGAAATGAAAGATGAAAGATTATTATTATGTTTGAGATGGAGTATGAGGGAGGAGAAAGCAATCGGAGATGTATTTATCGGTGGGATGAGGTGGCAGGGGAAGAGAGAGAGAGAGGGATAGAGAGAGAGAGAGAGAGAGAGAGGTGAGAGAAGAAGAAAACTGCTGATAAATGGATGCCCTTAAATACTATGAGTGAGGCTGGTTGAGAATGATGATTTGATGTTCTGATGTTCTGTGATGATGAGATCATTCATGCTTTCGTTAGTTGGTTGCGGTGAGAAAGAAAGAAATTAGAATGAGTTGAGAGAAAGATGTGAAAAAATAAATCAGATTTTGTAGGTTATTTGTTTGATGAAAAAATAGATAAAGAAGAGATAGAAAATTAATTTGTGTTACATTTTTCCCCATGGAGAAAAATAACACTTTTAGGATTTTTTTTTCATCGGTAAAATAGTATAACGAAGAGTAAACATCTCCAAACTACCGGGTAGAGTGTGAGTGACATGCTGAGAGGTCAGTAGAAACTCACTCTTAGATTGTTGTGTCATTTCCCCATAATCTAAAATCAGTTGTGTCAACTCATGTTTGCAACACTTTTATAGGATTTATGATTATAAAGACAAGATAAATTCGATATAAAAAATATCACATATAGTTGCTCATTTCGCTGTTTGTTACTAGAGAAATACTAAAGAGAGAAACGTCGCGCATAGAGTGAGCATATAGAGAGTCTTTGCAACTCCATTTGGTTTGAGTACAGCTAGTGGGAGTTATAGAGAAATTAGAGTGTGTCAAAACACATTTTGGGATATATTTAGTTTGAAGAGAAACTAAACTCTTTTTACATTTTTTCATTTGTGTCCCTTGAGGTGTGAGTGTTCAACCCCCACAACGTTTTGATCTCAAACATTAGAAAAAGTAGATTCTAGTTAATAGAAAATTGACAAAAACAATTTATCACCTCATTATTTGTCACATATTTTTATCTTTATCGTATCAAACAACCTATAAAATTTACTATCTTTCTCACTTCTTTCTCTTGTCTTGACTCATTTTCTCCCCTCTCTTTCTCTATTGTCTTCTCAATCAAACATGATATTTTAGAGACTCCAACAAAGTTACGTGTCGCATCTCTTTCTCTCCCTCCCCCTCTCCCACGCCAAACAAAGTTAATTATCCTCTCTTCTACAACTTTTTTCACTATTTTTCTCTCTTCTCAAAATCACTGCTACCCATCCAGGATTTGAAGAAGAAGCGTCATATGAGCACTTCGAGATAAAATATAAGATGTTTCTTTCCATTACTCATGAGCCACTTATTTCTCCGAAACAAGAGAGAAAAGTTATTTTCCTCCTTTTTCCCAATAAGTCGACGGTGTTACACCATTGGGATACTTCGAATAAACTAGAGTACATATAAGATACACTGGTGCTAAAACCTTTTCTATGATGATTCAGAGAAACGTGTGGTTTTTGAACCCATTGAGATGATCCAAGAATTTTGCTATTTCGGTTTTGCTAGTCCTTGGGAACAGCGTAGCGATGGATAATTCAGAATCAGAATAGGTCCAGCTCTATAGGATAAGGGACAAATCAATAGGAAATGCTATTTGCTTTGTAAGAAGAAGAATAAACTTCTATGAAATCAAAGAGTTCGCGGGAATTGTCTTGATCATCGGATATCATTTCAAAACATAACACAAATCTTTTCCAATTTAGTAGATCGATACATCGGAGGGTTTCACATCTTTAATGTTTTTTACAAATAAAATTTAATTTATAAAACTATTTAAATTGTGGGTATATATTAAATTATTAATTAAATTCAATATCTTATCACATTTGTCATCTTGGTAACCTTAAAAAATCATCTTATTGTATCATAATTAATTAAAAAATAAAAAAATGTTATTGTTGAATGCTTGAGTAAAATTATGTACACATCAATATATATTGATTGGATAAATACATCTGACTGACCCCAATTATATTTCTCAATCTTCTAGAGCTTTGGATGAAATGATAAATCTTAACATAATAATGATATGTTCACATCTGACTTTCTCTTTCATCTCTTTTCCACTTATTTTTCTTTTTATCTTTTTCTGCATTTCCTGTCACATCACACATCATACCACTTATTTCTCTTACTTCTTTTTACATTTTAAAGAGATGGAGATGGAAATGGATGAGGAACTAAAGAATATTCATCTTAACAAGATAATTGAGTAAAATCTAATTATACATGTATTAAACTCACTAAACAAATAGGGTTAAATGCACTTTTGGACCCCCCAATTGCAAATTTATATTTTTTGCGATTGTTGACCCTGATCTTATTTTTCTACGAATGGAGACCCTAATCTTTCAAAATGTTGCACCATTTACCCTTCTGTCAAAATCCGTCAAAAACTTGACTGAACCCACTTACCTGACCTTCCGACGGAAGGGTAAACAGTGCAACGTTTTGAAAGATTAGGGTCTCCATTCAAACTAAAAATAAGATCAGGGTCAACAATCGCAAAAAATGTAAACTTGAGGGTGTAAAAGTGCATTTAAGCCATTTTTTTAAATCCCCATTTTATCCACGTGGAAGGCCATATCAACGTGTTCCGTCAAGTTTTTGACAGATTTGGATGGAAAGGTAAACGGTGCAGCATTTTGAAAAAACAGGGTTCTCATTTATAGAAAAAAAAGATAAGGATTAACAATCACAAAAAGTTAAAACATGAGGGTCCAAAAGTGCATTTAAGTCAACACAAATACTAAGACAATATAGATAACCATTGAAAAGTTTAGACAATTCTCAAATCTCACGTAACTGTATATGTATGGTACAAAGGAATGTGTGATTCTATGCTATGATGTTGTGGTTCATTCGATTACTGTTGAGAAAATATGTTTGGATTTTCTAGAATCTATACCAGAATTTAGGGGTTCATAATTGCCTGAATCGAGATACAGGGATGAGAGGCCGCCGGCTCAACCAGCACATGACGCGTGGGGATCCAACTGAGTGACATGTGGAACCTTCTAAGTAGTAAAATGGTATTTGTTTGACTTGAAATTCAGCCTAAGAGGATTGTTTCCACGTTTTGGAGGGAATATGGAATCATATTCGGAATAAAATACTAACTATTCACCCACGCCAAGTAAATAGTTCTTTGAATAAGCTTAAATATGTTTTATTAACTTTGTAAGAGGAAATATTAGTCTCTGAAAATAATATTGATTTAATTGCATTTTTAGTCTTTCACTTATATTTTTTACGTAACTAACTGTGGTCTTTAAGTTTAAAAATTGCATTTTTTATCTCATACTTTTATCGTTGTTAGCACTTTCGTCCTTTGGCCAAATTTCATCTAATATTTAGCGGCTTTTTGAGTTAAAATTTTATTTTAAAAAAAAATCTTTATCTCTTTGATAAAAAAAATTCATCTTCATTATCATCTCAGTCATCTTCAAAAACATCTAGAAAATTAAAGCTCTTTGAACCCAAAAAAATATTATCGAGAAAATCAAAGTTCAAAATATAAGCACAAGGACAAGGTCAATTCATTTTTTACAAAACATGAAATCATCATCAACAAAGCAACAAATAATACCACAACAACAAACACATATGCAACCACAACAACATAGATCTTAAAAAAATATCATCATCTAGGCTTCTGCTTCTTTCTCAAACCTCATTGTTGTGGCTGTGAAATCAGAATGAGAAACTCATCATAGCACAAACAAACCCCAGCAATAGAAAGAACAACATAAATCCCCAAAACCAAACTTAGAACCCAAAAATTAAGAGATAGAACCAAGACAAAATGCGACATAACCCAAAACTAGATCCAATGCACCTTAGAAACAAGATAGAATGAGATATTTTCCTTGATTCCCAATAGTATACGCATATAGGTTCTGGAATTTTTGACCTGAATTTCCTAAAAGACCATGGACCAAGTGTCGATTTATGGGAGCAACACACTTCAAGAGTTTGCCAACATTTGTCAAGAGATGGACGAAAACAATCACAACATGGTGCACACGTTGACTGAGCTGATGAACACCATTGTGACGCCCATGATGGTGAACAAAAATGTCGTGTACATGATACCGACACAACCAATTGGAAGGTTGAATCAAGTGTTAGTCGGCGATCCTGCTCAAGCCGTCGAACTGCATGGAAGTTCCAGAATTGGAGTCGATCCGGCGAGCTAGCCTTCTCTTCAACTCGACCAAGTTGATATGCTTTGGTGAGGAGAGATTGGAACATGGGAAATGTGGTTTATCAGAGGTTCTGGGACAATTTAGCAAGAATGAATCAAGCCCCAAATATCGACCATATCGCTGAGCAAGCTCTCAACCGTTTTGGGATTCAATATTGGTTTTGCTAATAAACCCAACTTATTTTTCAGTGCCCCTAGAATGGGTCCATCAGTCTGAGTATCCAAGAGGAATCGATGTACCGAAACTTCAAAAGTTTTTCGAGGAGGTCGGTGAATCGACGATTGAGCTCATAGCCCGATACACGATTGAGTTTGGTGACTTAGCAATCAATGAATCTTTGAAGATAAATTTCTTCCCAAAATCCCTTACCAAGAATGCGTTGTAAGATATACTAATAAAATATGTTAAATAGTTCAGATTAAATATCAGATAAAACTAAATATCAATAAAAAAGTTAAATAAAAATTAAAAAATAACCCTGTTAATGTTTCCATCTTCCCTTGTTGTCGAATTCTCCCTCCTCATCGCTTGCGCCATGGAGTCCGATAAAGGACTCGATGATTCCAACCATTCCTCCATCATTCGTGTTCTTCGTCACCACATCACCTTGAACGTAGAGCCACCTAAGACACTACATGGATTTGTAGAACCTATGTTGGATACAAAGCTAAAAAAATACGGGATCGTCGTGAAAAATTTCATGAAGCTTGTGTTGATCCAAGAATTGCACAAGAAAGGGGGGTTTGAATTGTGCCCTTCAAAAACTTTAAGATCCAAACGATAATTGATGATAGACGATGAACTTAACCATTTGACGCAGCAGATAAGCAAGAGTAAATGAAAGAGACAATGACACACAAGCTTTTATACCGATTCACCCCCAGAACGATAGAGTTACGTCCAGACCTCAGCGTTAACCGAGATTTCACTAAGGGTGAGTTCCAAGGACTCCTCCTTATAGGTATTCTTCAGTTTTCCTCCTCAGGAATGAGTATTATTTAGCCACTGCCTCTCCAGGCATTGAGTATTATAGCCCCTCCAGGCAAGTATTATTTCAGAACTTCCTCTCCAGGCATTGAGTACTCTTAAAGCCCCTTCAAGCTAAGTATTGTTTTAGCTGCCTCTCCAGGCATTGAGTCCCAATTCATATTTATAGAAGTCTTGTGTTTGGACTTGCGAAAGCCAACATGAGAAGTCTTCAGTCTTCATATTTATAACTCCTGATCTTCTATGAGTAGAGATATAGTTGTTGGATGGTCTTTGCAGAAATTATGATCGTTGCATCGAACTGTGCTGATGTCAGTAAAGCGTGTTCAGTTGGTACATCTTTGATAGATAGAGCGTTTTGACTTCAGCCTTGGTTACTGCAGATCAAGTGCTGCTGCAGATGTCGAGACTTCTTTGATACGCTTCCCTGTGGACTTTCTTCATTCAGACGATGATGCATATTCCACTTAAGAGGTAGCTTGAATTCAGTGAGTAAGGTCGTCTCTTCACCTTTCAAAGAATGTTTGTCTTTCTAATGTGAACGATGGTTGTAGGAAAAATGACTTGAAGCTTCTTCCTTAGGAGATGGATGATCTGATATTGTCTGGCTGAGGAACATTCGACATAGACGATGGACTTCATCCCATTCATTCCTAGAGAGATAAGGGAAAACTTTAGATATGAATATTATGATAGTTTCCCTTGGTCATTGTGCATATGTGATGGTTGCTTGAAGCTTTGAACTTTGACCTTTCTCTCTCTTTTGTGTTGTTAGAGATCTTTTCCATATTGACATGATGTTTGCTTTCTCTGAACACAGTTTCTTCTGGTTGGCCAGCCCGAGTTAGACACATGATTCACCTTTGCAAGTTATCATTTTCTTTTTTTCTGTAGACGATCGTTCTTCCTCCTTGAGACGACCATGCTCTTCTTCTAGAAGTCTTCTGATCTTCTGCTGACAACTCTTATTTTAATCAACTTTCTAATGTGTGTTGTCTTGTCTTCTTTTCTGCTTTGCTCAGAATCTTCCCGTTGAAGAATCGTATCTCTTGTTGTAGCAGTTTCTTCTGACAAGACGATCTTCAACTTTATTCTTGATCTTCCTTGTCATCATTGAGTCAGACGATAGAATGTGCTTTGTCGAGCTTCGTCATTTCCTCGTGTAGACGATCTTTGCAGATATAATTTTTCTTCTTTGCAATCAGATCGTCTGATTAGAGCAAGTAACTAATTACTCATAATTTCCTTGTTTGCCTCGAGTTTCAATACACATGGAATTCCATACTAAACAAGTAGATCATAAGTTCTTAGTTCTTTGATTGTGCTTGTTTATCCTGAAGTTCAATTCGTATGAAGTTCCAAGATGTAACAAGTAAATCACATTTATGTAGCTCCTAAAAAGTAAATAACAAGGGTTCTTTAGATATCATTAATAGACTCTTGGAGGACTCTTGAACATTCAAAACAAGATTGACGATGAAGGCGTTTCAACCAACATCTCACCTCATCCATGTTTTCCTTGCATATTTGATAAGAAAATTTTCCATGCACTATAGAAGTCGGTTTTCATGTCCTTTTCCCTTCTCATGTGTTATCCAAACACATTCATATAGTGTTTTCCAACCCCTCTTCCATTATCCCGGCAAAATGACCTTAACTAAACACAATGTACATGAACAACACCGGACAGACCTTGATGTCTCCTCACAAAGAATGCGTAGACTGAAATTTAATTCCAGGCACCCCTAAAGAAAAACCATTGAGGTTCTCGTGTAAATAATTTTAATAATAAAAAATAAAAAGATAAAATAACATAAAATATGGGTAAATCAAATACTTTTCAAAGCTAAGAAATCTGACACAATTAATCGTAGGCACCGTCTTATGACGAGCGTCGTGGGGGTGCTAACTCCTTCCCCACGTGTCATAGACTCCTAAATTCGATATCTGGTTCATAAATCATCTTTTGGGTTTTCCGATGTTTTTCCTTTAAAACTATGATGGCGACTCTTCTGTTAGTTATTATCTTTTTGGTGAATTATCCCGCCGCAACCCCAGTTGCGACACAACCTAACAATCATCTCATTTAGTACTTTTTATTTTCTTTTCTCCACCTTACTTTTTATTTTATTTTTTTGTCACTTTTCTTCAACATACCAAACTACATACTTTTTTTTATAGCCAAATGTTATTGTTAGTAAAATTAGAACAAATTATCCCCTTCTTCGAATCCTAGTATTTCAATGGGATGGATCGAATTCTTTGAACGTAGGAGAATAATGGTTGCTATACGGCAAGATCAGCATACAACATGATTCTGGAAGATGGTGGCAACGAATCCCGATTTTGGAGCCTGTTTTGGAAGGCTAAAGCTCCAGAAAAAGTTCGCTTTTTCCTGTGGCTTGCAGGCCGAAACGTGTTGCCGACGAACGCGAAGAGGCATCATAACCATCTTGCGACCACAGCAGCGTGCACTCGGTGTGGCGCACCATCAGAGGATGGGGACCATGTCCTCCGTCATTGTCCAGGTTCAGCGTGGGTTTGGAGCCAATTCATGAGGTTGCTCCCAGGTGTGCCAGCGGGTCTTTGAGCAAGTTCCTTGGCAGCCATGTGATGTCCTACGTCGAATTTCTTTGGATGTTGGGGACTTTCAGCGTTGGGGAGGTGGTGTCCCGCAAGCTGTGCCTACCGTGAGTGACGGTGCACAGGAAATCAGGCTTCATACGGATGGAAGTTGGTTTCGGGATGAGGATAAGATGGGTGGAGGAGGAGTTATCCGAGATAGCAATGGTAGATGGATTTCCGGATTCGCAGCAGCTTTTGGAGAGGGAGATGCGTTCAAGGCTGAGCTAATGGCGGTGTTGCGAGGATTAGAACACACTTGGGAGCTTGGATATCGAAACGTTATGTGTTTCGTTGATTGCGTCCAGGTGCAGGAGGTCCTAATAGGCAGCGGGGATGTGAGCAATTTCTGGCAAAGTGATGAGATCATGGCTAGTCGAGCAATATTGGCTAGAAATTGGAGGATAACAATTGTTCCCGTCTCAAGGGAGCGGAACCAGATTGCAGACGCTTTGGCTAAAATGGTGGTCCGTGAGAATTGGAGTTGGAAGGTCTAGGCGATTCCACCCTCCATTGTGGTTCCCCTGCTGTGCCAAATGTAGTACCTTAGTTTCTTGTTATGTTGTTTTTCCTTGTTGTTACCGGAAAAAAAAACGCAGAAAATAAAGGACAAACTGTTTTCTTCTTTGAATAGTTAGGCGAACAAACTTTTTTTTTTTGAAATGTAGCCAAACAAACTCAAACGCTGCTTTGTTAATTTGTTGGATATATTAACCAAAACTTTAAGTTAAGATAATATCAGATTAAAATATGTTTATATTCATTTTTAACTATCTTGTATTGTTGGTTAATTATATTTAATACACACTATACTTATAAACACGTGGTGGTGGATATTTGTCATTGTCACGTCCCTGTTAAACATAATATATAAGTATATATAATTAGCCAAAAAAACATAGCATGTTTAAAATGTTAAGTTTAGCCCATGTCATGCTATTGTAACTAATTGGGTTTGAATTTGATTATCAGAGCCGGTGGTCACATTATACTTTTCATATTTCAGATATATATAAAATTTATTTGAAGAAAATTAATTAATTGATTAGGATGATGACGTAGAGGAACATGTTTTACTGCAGAAAAACCAGAGAGAACCTTTTTCACTTTATTTTATTCATTGTTTGTTTGGGTGTCCTTCCGGGTCTGAGGGAGAGTGGGGACTACAATGCTGCAGGGTTGAACGGTGTTGAAAACACGTATTAGGGAAGGGCCACCAAGCTTGAACAGATTCCGTTCCTCAATTTTCGCTTTGATTGTGTGTGTAACCTATATGAGCTGACAGAATCAACTGAGGAATAAGGGATTGAGATTACAGAGTGATATTTACAGTTTATTGTAAAATATGTATTTAAGCTTTGGTTGGTTGTTGAGAAATAAAGTGAAGAGCGAAGATGAGTAGTGAAACAATGATATTTGTGTCGGTTAATGATACTTAATAATTTATGCACTGACAATTAATATTTGTGTTGGTCAGGTTGACGCTAATTAATGTCGGCATACAGTGGCGGAGCCAGGAATTTGGTTGAGCCTGGGCAAAACTAAGTCACACGTCCAAATTGTAAACCAACAACAATCACCAAATTACTATTGTTAAAATGAGTATACAACCAGACTAGTTTTGTGCTACAGTTTGAAGTACATATTATGCGCGGTTTCAAGCATAATATCGTGTACACTAAAAATTCCTTAAGTATAGTCAATATCTTTAGACACTCCCATAATTAAGATCAGATTTCTATAACTTCAGGCAGTAACTTCTTAAAAGTTAACTATGCATTTTACCATGACATAAGTAAAATTTTGACACTTTCATCATCATGATCAAGTTTCTATAGCCATTTTCCATTAACATAATTTAATTAATGATGAGTAATGTCACTCTGCTAGGATGTAGAGGTGAAAATAAGAAGAAGAAATATAAGTGGAAAATGAGGTAATTTTAAAGTTGTTTGAATTATGTGAAGATGAGTAATTTCATTAACTATTTGTTCTCCATTTTTTTCCTATTAAAAATGAAATTAACAAAATGAAAAGGGTGAGGCACTGACGTGTGTGAGCCTCTTTTTTTTTTTCTTTCTCATCGTGTGCCACGTTCCTCTTTTTTTTTTTTTTTTCCATTTTGTTCTTCTTCTAAAATTTACCTCTGCCACATGCATGTTTCTCTTCCCATCTTATCTCTAAGCCACCATTCCTCCCAACGCCCAATCCCTCATGTCAGTCCCTCTCTTCTCTCTCTCACACATCTCTTCATTCTCCATCTCCTCCTCCAATATCTCACTTCTCTAGTTCTCTTTGCAATTTGGAGCTTCAAAGTGATAAACAGTAAACACGCAGAGTCTCTCTCACGCACACTTTTTCTCTGTTTTTGATTTGAGATATCTTTGCAATTTCTGTTATTCTGAAATTAGTTATGTATTTACGGTCGACCATGGCTCTGCTACTGGATTATCCACTCCATTGCTCTCTTTCTGTAAATTTCTCACTCCCTCAGGCCTCACCCACAGCAACACAACACAACCATCTTCCCACACAATCGATCAACATAGGACATTCTTCACAATTTTGCCCTTTCTTTCTTTCTTTTTTCCCCCCCAAAACCTTACTTGATCTAAAGAAATAATTTTTTTTTTCCTGAGAGCCTGGGCATAGGCCCAGGCAAGCCAGGCGGTAAATCCGCCTATGATGACCAACGCAAATATTTATAAATATACACCACCCATTTTTGTGAATGCGTTAGCTAAAAGTTGACCCATTTTTGTGGACGAAAGTACAAGTTATCTTTGAGATTTTGAATATTAGTTTCGATGCTAAGTTGATGCTAAATTGATTATAGCGTCATTTTTATCTTATTCGTGTTGACTTTTAACAGATGATAATGAGCATTTTTCTTGTAGTGTTACGTCATAAAACTTTGCTCGATCATATATGGTCGGACTTGAGCGTCAAAAATCCTTTTGCATATGACATTCCCATTGTTCCATTAAATTGAAGGTCAGAGATCATACCATCGGATCCAAGTCAGCCAACAAGCAAAGTCAAGTAAGAACAATGATACTTAATAATTTATGCATTCTCAATTAATATTTGTGTTGGTCAGGCTGACGCTAATTAATGTCGGCCTCTGACTAACGCAAATATTTATAAATTTGTAATGCGTTAGCTTAGAGTAGACTAAATCGATGCTACTATATTGTAGTGTCGACTTTGTGGACGACAGGACAAGTTATGTTTGAGATTTTGAATGCCAGTTTCGATGCTAAGCCGATGCTTAATTGATTATAGCGTCATTTTTGTCTTATTAGCGTTGACTTTTGACTTATGACAGTGAGTATTTTTCTTGTAGTGTACATCATGAAACTTCGCTCGATCATGTATAGTCGGACTTGAGCGTAAAAAATCCTTTTGCATATGACCTTCCCCTTGTTCCAATTACCATCGGATCCAAGTTGGCCAACAAGCAAAGTCTAGCAAGACAACTACCCAAAAGTTTTTAGTTGTTTTTTAGTTATGCCCAAAATCTACCTATTTTATAGAGTAGTGTTTTTAGTCACTTAAAAGTTAGGGATTAGTTAATGTAGTCACTTAATGAAAATGGTGTTCTTCCAGATTCGAGATTGCTTCTCTTGCCGTGTTCGATGGCGGAGCTCTGTCGTGGCTTAACCTAAGAGTGTAGTGGTGTTGGCCTCAACTCTCGAGCGTAGGGTAAGTACTTGCAGAAAATATCTCGACGCTCAAGTCAGTGAATGAGCAAATAGAGAATTCATTAGTCTTAGAAGAACTCAGGAAAGTCTAAGAATGAATAACATATTACGTAAATGGACAAAGAAATATGTGTTTATAGGTCCAATGTCTATGCTTGGAGTCTTAGAAAGTGTGAGGGAAGTCCTTTAAGTGGAGCTTATGAGCGCAAAGTTGGATTGGTGTCATTTTGCAGATGTAGTTTAATTTACCTCAACTCTTTATAAGGCCGCTTGAACACTTTACTAGTTGAGCTGAGATGGTTCATTCTTAGTCAGGTCGCATTGGTCGCCCTTATGAAGTCTACTTAAGAGAAGACCCTTATGGGTTGGTCTCAACGATGTTAGTCAAGTGGCTTAAGAGCTAACTGAAACAAATAAGTATTTTCATTTTTGAAATACAAAAGTTGGTCGATTAGTTCATAAAAAGGGGAAACTACAATGAATTTAGTGCTTGAATGATGAAAAAGGAAATCAAGTTTGGTTCTTTGATCGACTAAATTGGACATCCCTTCATATTTCATGAACTATATATTTTACTAGGAGTTGTCAAAATAGGACAAGAATGGCAGGCTGACCCAAATAGCTCAAGTTAAAGTGGGGACTAGATTGATAAAATTCAAACCCGATCTTAAAATCCACTAGCATGTGATAGGTTTGCCTGAATTTTTTTTTGTTATTTATTTAATTTTTTATTAAATCTAAGAATGTTAAAATACACAATAAAAGAATAAAATGAAGTAAATAAAAATAGAAAAATTATTTTTTATTTTGTTCCAGTTTTATGTGGTAGAAAATATTATTATATCATTAATTAACTTTTAAAAGTGAAGTTTCAAAGAAAAATAATAATGGCTTATAGGCTAGTCCGCTTAACCCGTGGCCTATATAGAAGGCTAAACTGGCTGGAAAGTTAGCTCGCCTGAAATTTGACCAACCTATGCCTAATAAGGAAAAAAGAATAGGAAGCTCCTCCTCAAATCTTCCATGGATTTAGCTTGAATGAGTCTAATGCCTCAAAAAGTGGAAGTAACTTTGAATTTTTTTATGCTTTCAAGAGAATTAATCACGGTCTTAAATATTTAAGTCAATTTGAATTGCATCAATATACTTGAAGAAAAAAGTGTAGAGGGAATATGAGTGAGACCACCACAAAAATTAGAGAGTTTGATTCAAGAGAAACCATTAAATGATGCTCAAAATCCAAGTTCTCAAAAAAGCGGAATGTTGTCATCTTTTGTATCAGAACGCTGACGAGGCCTTAGCCTCCCTTCACACTCCTGTTGTTTCGCTTCCGAGGCCATGCCCCTCCATGTTACCGAAAAAAAAGAGACTCAAAAGAGAGGGAGACTGTTCTTACAATTACGACAATTCCTCAATATGACATAAAGTGATCAGCAAGTAAAATGACAAGATGGAGGCCAAGTGGAGCCTAAGTACTAAACCTAAAGCTCATCTCTTAAATCATACTCTTAATTAGGAAAAATACTACCCTAAGAAATACAAGCACTAAAAAAAATACAATCATAAAAGAAATTGACTATTCTCAGAATTTTAGGGCTTAATACAAAGAGTAAAAAATTATTTTCAATCCCTAATCTAGAGTTATATGTTGAACAAAGAATCTATTAAACTCTCAAGAGCTTCATTCTCGCTTTCTTTGCTCCATACTTTTTTATAGATCTTCTCAAATTCTTTTAAGTTTTAAGTTGTAAGTTATCACTCCTCAGTCATCACACATATATCATTTACGCTCTCTGTCCTCCTAAAATTTAAATCAAACATGATAAATCTAAAACATCTCTATATTTCCCTCCCATCAAAGACATTGTTTGTTTCATGTGAAGGAATGGTCCATAATTGTGCAAAGGACCAAAAGGCCCTCCGTCCTCCAAATATAACTGTGGACTTTAACACGTAATAATGGACCCACCACAATCACCATACAATTGGTAACGTTCATAATCATATTACCCGAATCTTCAAATCCCACATATCAAGCTAATTTTTTACCACCACCCTCTCACAGTCTCACGTTGCCTGTTTGTGAGCACGTCTATGCTAAAGGCAAAGCAGGTTTACTAAACAATAAATCTATTAGATCTATGTTTAGATACTCAACAGCACATGTGTAAATGAACAATATAGTACTTAAATCTAGATAAATAATAATTAAATTCTTCTTCTAAAATTTTTAGATAAGAAATCGTTCAATTTCATCCAAACACAAACTAAAATGGTTGACAAAAATGGCCACTTGCACATTTCATGCGTAGAAAATAGATAATATTTTTCTTCAGCCACTATTCTTTTGTCCCTGGTTGATCTGATTATAAACGCTCCCTTATCATGATTTCACTTTAAAGATTCAGTTAGTCATTATCCGATCCATTTCGATAATGGCAAGATTACCAAGGCTTCCATTGTACACAATGTAGATTATATTTGGAAAAAAGCATCATTAGTCTTCTATTGAAATCATGTTTAAGATCTTAATAAAGCAAAAGCATGAGTGAATAGGAATTACAAACGTTTATATATTTACAATTGTTTTTTCTTCTACTTTATTTTCACGTGTATTTTTCCTATTTTTCTGTCTTTACAAACATAAATTACGCATTTTAGGGACCTACTCTTGGATCTTTCATCCTCATCCTATATCCTCTAACTCTTTACTACTTGAGCTATCATTTAAAAACTTCTATTTTTTTTCTTCTTTCATACCACTTATTATATTTCATATTTGCCTCAATTTTCATTATTATTAAAATTGAAGAGTAGTGGGATTATTTTGCTATGTTTTTTTTATGAGCGGATTATTTTTATGTAAATACTCATTAATGTGTGCTGTCTTATTCAGCCTCCAACTTGTTACCAGAAACTTTTGACTGTTCGAGTCACAACTAGCTAGGCCCACCAAGCCTGCTTCCCCATGTGATGATCCAAGGATCTTTGACTAATCTTCTTTTGGCTCCTTTTTGCATTAATCATATGTAATTATGAAGCACGAATTTACATACACACTGCAGGCTCTGTTTTTTATCTCAACCATTATCCCATACCTTTTCTTTGTCTTTCAGTCAGATGCTTCTTAAGCCATAACTTTATTTCATCCATTATTTGTCGTCATTCCCAATCATCCATTGGAGTAGGAAAGTAATTGTACGGTATGAGTCATGCGTTAATTTGAGGAAAAAACCATGTTCACACTTTAAATCAGTATTATTAAACTCGGTCCGGTGATCGATTCGGTCAGGGTATTGGGTCAATGAGTCACTGGTCGGACCACTGGGTCACTGGTTCGATCGCTTGACTCGATGTGCTTTAAAAAATTCTCAAATGGTTATAAATATAAACTTGTGCGAAAATTCTACACAAGAAGTGCCTTGGCTTAGTGGTGATGTGAAAACTCTTCAACATGTTACTCCTGTGTTCGAATCTAAGCCACGTCGTTTTTTTGATTTTTGACGACTGTTGAGTTTGACCGAGTCAAGCCGAGTTGATGATGTGTCACCGAGTCGACTGCGCATCCGATCTATACAGCAAGCCGAACCGGTGAAGGGTCCGGTTTCCGGTCCAACCGCTCTTTAATTTGTAAGGTTAAAGAACATTATGGCAAAGATGGAACGCGCAGTGAGGAGTAGAGAATGCGAGTACGCAAAGGCAAAGAGGGAACGCGCAATTATAGAACACTATGGCAAAGAGGGAACACGCAATGAGGAGTAGAGAATGCGAGTGCGCAAAGGCAAAGAGGGAACGCGCAGTGAGGAGTAGAGGATAGAGATCAGTATGACAAGATCAACGACGTGGTGTTGTCGGACTTATGGCAAAGGGTTTTTGGGTCAGTGGTTTATGCGGCACGATGATGGGGTAAGACAACATGGTCACGATCCTAGTTTCCCCAACAAGGGGGACCGCATAGGAAGATAATCATCTCTTATTGTGGCCTAACAAGAATAAGGTCGCAAGAAAAAAGTGGAGGCATGCGGTGGCTAGAGGACTCTGCCGATGATGGTTGTAGTGGTGGATGGTTCCTCATATGCGGTGGCACATATGGCTTACGGCTTGAGGAACCTTGTAGCAGATTATTTTCTCCCTTCTCTCAAGCATCTCTTAATGATCTTAAAATTTCCTTCTACTGTTGTTCGGGGTTGTGCTACTTCTACTTAGGAATGAGGCACATGATGTGTTTTCCAGTATAGCTTCCTTTGAGGATATTGAAGCAGGTGAAGTGGGTCTTAACAACATGTTAGGTGCTATTTGTTTGTTACCATCATTGTTGTTGGAATTGTTTCTCTATGTGTTGCTGAGATGTAGATTCAAATTGATCGATGACGATATTGAGTAGATGCAGTTGGATGAGTGGAAAAGGGAGGGAGGAGTGAGTGAGATCATGGGAAAATAAAGAGTGGGGGAAAGAGAGAGAGAGAGTTATTTTACCCAAAATACCCCTTAGTGCATGGTGTATTTCGGTCTGCCATAGTGTGCCCCCACTATTTGTACATACTTGTGAGGGTTTGTTTGGATTTTGAATTGTTCTAAAATTTTGTGAATGGAATTTAGCTATCATCTACATCTATCACAAAGAAGGTTTTTGATAATGATTATCTTATATTCAAATTTCACATGACATTGTTATCTTAAAATTGTATATTTATTTTTCTTATCATATGTATTAAATAAGGATAAAAGTATATGGGGATTTGACCAAGATACGAGCCTCTGCCCAAGCACTCATTCACTAGATCCATCGTTCACACGATGACTAGAGCAAGGGGAGTGCTCCTGATCTTATCGAGATACAAGCCTCACCCAAAGTACCCATTCACTACGTACCTCTCAAAATCATCAGTACCTTCTCCAGCCAACACTGTCCATTACGGGAGATCATGACAGTACGTATCTCTCGACCATCACTCTTGTTAGGACTGGAGTGAAGGATTCTCTATCTTGGCGAGAAACAAGCCTTAACTCCATCACATGCCCTTCCAAGCATCGTCCCTCATCACAACTAGAGCATAAAGGCCTCAGACCTCGCTCTGGATACAAGCACTCCATCCGCCTTCCAACGATATCCCAACGCTATGTTCAAATCACAAAGTACCAATACCATTACCCAAGGAGTAATCGCACGTCTCCTCAACCATACCATTCTGATAGGAGTACATGTCGCTTGGTACCATCGGGATACTTGGAGATCAATGGAGGGGAAACCACTCTAACCAAGGGCATATGCACGCGAACCAATAAGTTAGAGGCGTCATACAAATCCAGCTGGAGTGGAGGCAACGATGTCGAAACGTCTCATATGTTAGACACTTGAGTGTCCTTGAATGGGTAGTTTTCAGATTTTGAGTCCCCGAAGTACCGCTCAACTAGCATTCAATCCAAACACAAAAATTATAAAAGGCACTACCAACAAACCCTTAAAGCTACGCACTATATTCCATGTAAATTAAATTTATCAGCTTTAGCCACCTTTGAATTGGATGTTGAGTGTTTTATGCAGGTTTTCCTCCTAGTAGAGCATTCTAGAGCAGTAACATCACCGTCCGTACAACGACCTCGTTCTTAACCTCAACTGCAACACCAGTAGTACAACCGTTCCTTTCCCTCGAAACACTCTTCTGAGTGATTGGTCATCTTAGGACAATCATATAGTACAACTTATTATTATACCGAAATAGATGGACTCATTTCTACCATTGAATCCAATAACTTCCTCTTATCATTTTGGTTTCTACCATGTTGATTTTTAAGAAACCAAAAAAATGGTTTGTTTGAGAGGTGTTTTTCTTCATGCAAAATAACACTTCTTAATAAATAAATGGAATTTCGTGATATTTTTTTAAAAATAAACATAAAGCTTCATATTACAATACTGTATGCCATAAGATCTATAAATCTAAAAGTAATTGTGAAGAACAGGCAGAAAACTTACATAAATATATTGTTTTATGTTGGTGATGGCTACAATGTCTCCCTAAAAATGGGGGACACTAGTGCATACGAATTATCCACTAGAGATATTTAAATCAAATATTTGAATGGTTAAGATAAAAAAGGTAGATTTTCTAAATTTTCCTCTACCCCTTTAGTTCCCTTTTGCCCTTATAAAAAATCGCGTTATTCTACACTCTCATCCTCCATCATCGCCTCATTCACCTCAGCCCTTCTCTTCAATCCGAGCTTTGATCAATTGTGATGGCGGACGTGAGCTCGTAGAGAATAGAGATTCATACAAAAATAAGTGTTGGGCCATGATGCTCGCTAAGGGTTTAGTTCTCTGGTTGGATTTGGTGAAGGCAAAGTGGTTGTGGGCTGTTGTTCATCTATGACTTTAAAGATTAGTGACAGCCAGATATTGAGGGCTATACACCATTCAAAAATGATGCAGTATACATTCGTAATTTCACTCCTAAATTTAAGGTGTCACCCATTTTTAAGGAGACACCTTACCTATCCTTTTATGTACATAGGCAGCTATCAGCACTGTGATTTTCAAAAATCACTTTTATCTACCGCCTCTCTCCCGCAACATCTCAGCCACTCATCTATACATCCAATGGTTAAGGTTGTTAATAAAAATGATTGGTTAAAACAGTTAATCATCAATTTAACAATTTGAGTGATTGATACGATTGATACATGCTTGTGGACCAAAAGTGAATGATACATGCTAGGATCCATATCCGTGATTTTCACTTTCAAAATTGCTTCTCAACCTTTTTCTTTACTTTCAACACTGCTTCTCAACCTTTTTTCTGTCATTGGCGAAGACATCATCTTAGATTAATTATATAATACCAACCTGTAAAGCACAACGGCATCTTCACTATTTTTTAGTATAAATTTTCTTTTGTCCCCACAATTAAGATTTACTATACATATATTCTTCAGTACAGCTAGAGAATCTTCATTTTCCTGAAGCCTCTTGCAGTGACAAAATTACGGTGAAGTTCTAAATTTTAAAACCTTTACAATAGTGCCAAGATGGACAGCTAGACTGATTAAATAACAAACTTCTACACTGCTGATATTATCATTAATAATTCTTTTATTAAGTCTAACAACAAAACATTTTGTTACAAGAGACATACCTGACAACATTTACATTTTGGTAGGATTATCTCTCTTTGATTATAAGAGGTTTTTTCATACACAGTTCAAATTTAAAATCTTACATGTGCACAACTTTGAACCAATCATTTGTTGGTTACTCCCTCCGTTCCTAAATATAAGACCTATTCAAAAAAATTGCGCTTATTAAGAAATCACTTAATGTGACTAATTAGTGTATTGGTTTTTTAAAAATGCATACATTTTTCCCTATTTACCCTTTATCATTTTCTCTCACTAATAATCATTGCATTCATAGTTAGTTGAAATAGTTGTAATTAATGGTAGGTGGTAACTTTGGAATTGAAAACATACAGTTAATGTGAGGGGTGAATATGGAAGAGTACAAAACCTTTTCTTAGATTTTTGTAAGAGGTCTTATATTTAGGAACATAAAATTTTTGAAACTAGGTCTTATAATTAGGAACGGAGGGAGTATCAGATTTTATTATAGGAAATGATTTGTAGATCAAGCACATTACCACCATACTTTAGACATCCACTAATTAATACGACTGCTGGAATGACCCCTAAAAATGCATTTTCACATTTTTTATAACTTCACCAGCTGTGATGGTCTAAACCGCTGCAAACTGGCTGTCACAAACTGCTATCTCAAACGTATATCAAAGGACGCCGGGGTGTACTATCATCACTGTTTTGTTATATAATAATAAACTTGATTAGTGTTAAGTTGGGTGTTTGATGGTGACGTATACCAAATTACCAACTATTAAATTTCTTCCATAACTAGTGCTAAAGGAGCACTACTCCATGGGGCTCGAGACGTGGTGACAAGCAATAGCTGCCATCAATCACAATGGCATTGTCTCATATAGAGACATACCAACACCCCATTTGCCCCAATGTTAAATAAACCAAATTTAGCGGAAGAATGTAGCATGCAGATGCAGTTCTCAAAAGGAGAACAGAGAAAAGCCTAGAACCTCTCACTTGGCTTTCACCAATAATCAATGTGCTTTCCTCTGAGAGTGACTCAATCTCCATTATTACACATTATGATGAAGACATGCTTCATGATTTTGTGGACTTAACTCTCATATCACTTGGGTAATTTGTTCAAGGTAGGGAAGGCTGTCCATGGAAGGTGGAGGCTATGAGGAGTTCATTTGAAAAAGTAGAGTATGCAATTATAATCATTGACTAAAATATCAAAATTGGACTAACAATATATTACCGGCTTATTAAATCTCAATCACTAATTTTTACCGACTATTAAAATAAGTTACTTTAATTTGAGCTCTAAAATATATGGATACTTTAACTAAATTCATCCTTCTTCTAAACTCACCTCGCTTGCTGAGGCACAAAAAAACTCTCTTTAAAGAGTGTTCTGGTGTCAGACACCGACCCAACACAACACCAAAACTTAAACAACACGTGTTAGATGCCTTTAAAGCATAGAAAACTCTCTTCAAAGGAGTGTTCTAGTGTAAAATATTTTTTTCTTCCGCTCGAATACTTCAATCTTAGCCTTTTTGTTGGGTATACACTTGTAGAACACTGATATTATTATTCTTTGGAGCCAGATAATAAAATAATTTTATATTTTAAATTAAGATGTCAGATGAATTTGGATCCCTTGAAAAGTGAAATTCTTCAAGTTATTAATTTATCATTTGATGAGAGTCTATTCTTTTTAATGATGATGATCAAGCAGTAATACTTACTTTGTTAAATGAGTGTTAATTTTTTCAACCTCATTGGCATGAGTATATGACACAGGAATTTGTTTTATGTTTTCTTTATAAATAAATAGACTAACTTGTCTCGATTTTGAATGTATAGTACCAAAGACTCAATGCTCTTATTCACAAACAGATAATTATCTTCAAATTTTATTTTAAAAAATTATTAAAACAAGGAAAAACTAACCATACAAGGATAAATGTAGTACCTGCTACTGTAACAGTGAAAAAATTCCCCACCCCATCCCTCCACCCCAAAAAGGAAAAAAATGTTGAATGTTAATAGTATTAGTTGATCAGTCACATAGCACTACTCTTAGTGGAATAAATGCAAATTTAGAAAAGCAATGTAAAGTTAGGTTAAATTAAGTGCAACTATCTTGAAACATATGCTAATATAAATGTGTCATTGTTTAAAGCTCAAAGCAGGACATTTGTACAATCTATTTTTCATATGTTTGGATTAGTTTTTCTTTTATCAAAATCAATTTTAGCATCCAGAAAAGCTACTTACAGAAGCTTCTCCCCATAATAAATTTAGATTTTAGAATCAATTCTAGAAGAATTTCCAAACAAGCACTCACACTTTCTCGTTACACCGCGGATAAAGCATCCGAAGTCCAAGTTTGAGAAAGCGACAGCCACTCAGAGTTACAGGAGTATGTGACACCTCGGTCATGATGGGAGTGGTAGATGGATCATGGATGACAGAGAGTCAACACAATCAGATTAAGCATCTAGTTCAAGCATACTTTATTAGGAAGCAAAGGCGATTATGGTACACAACAATGAGACAGAAATATTTTTCTCAAATCAGTTCATAGCTGGCGAAGAAGGACCACCATATTCCTTACAAATGATTGACTACACCAATCATGAAACATGGTTCTATCAGGAGAAAACAATAATTTATTTTGGTCGCAACTGCATGATGTTTTTCACATGGCATAATGTAGAAGATCTTGCTTGACCAGGCAAGGAAAATGAAATGGAATACAAATGCTCTAAGATTCTAATGACAAACATAAGAAACAAATTCATTTGATTTATTGGTAAGTTGTTTTAGCTACAAAGCCAAAACCTTGGTAATATATACAAAGAGAGCGTGAGAGAATTTGCCTTTGGTGAAATATGCAAGGGGATATTCTTCAGGCAAGTTTCCTTCTGACCAGTCCTTTGAAAAAGTCAAAGCTGAAACCAGAGAAGAAAATTCTTTTCAATTCCAATTGATATTATAATCAGATCATGAAATAACATAGTTTGAAAAGTTCATTTCGTATAAATGTGTTAAGTAGATAGATCATTGTTTCTGATAACTAAATGTTGTGTTTCAAATTTCAAAAGGCCTAAACTGTGCATATCACAATAGATTAGCATGTTTGTATCAGTTTTTTTTTTTTTTTTTTTTTTTTTTATCAGAATCATTTTTAAACCCAGAAGCGTCTCCTTAGAATTGATTCTGCCTTTAAAATCAATTGCAGAATGGTTTCCAAACATACATTTAATCATGCAATTAGAAGAGAAAGATATGTTATTCATTACCTATTACCATCAGGGTGGAGCTCACACATTTGACTGTCATCACCGACTGCCAACAAATATCCTGAGGAAGTCAAACCCTGTACATAAAAAGAATTAAATAATATGAAACTGAATTATTTTGCAGCAAAGATAACTGAAGTCAAAACATCAATATTATTGTATTACCATAGGAAATGGCTGGCAGATCATTCACATATATTGCATTCTTTTAAACAATTTCAGTTTTGAATATTTCTAACTTCACCAATAAATAATAGCCAATAGCATAAATTGCCTCTTCTTTCAAACTACAAATTATACATCAAGTGCAAACTTGATCTGTACTCTATCCAAATTTTTAGGACCCTAGGCAAAACAGTTTTCATCTACCATACCTGAATAGTTACCACATGTTCGATCACTTTGTCCTCATTATTTTCCTGCACAATAACTCTCTGCCCACTGCATGACATTTTGAAAGTATAGATTACTGTACAGCTAAACCATTCCAAAATATGCAAAATTAGGATTTGCTTTCTCCAAATAAAAAGCATAATCAGGACGATGAATAAATCATGTCAAAATTAAATCTTCAACTGCTAACTAAGCTCAATAAGTTAAATGTTCTAGCTCTACGTCCTTTTATGCTCAATTCATTGTAATTTTTAAGCATGAAAGAGTTGAAGGCAAACTCTAACCATACTATGATTTCTTAATCCCATCAACATTAAATACCAGTCAACTCTACTAAGTCTTGACATGAATGTCATCACCGAGAAAGAAAAAGAATAAAGGTTAATATAAGCTACAGATGAGAGTACAGTAAAGTTCAAGTTACCTGTGCAACCATGTCTTATAATATAGCTCCTCTAGGGTTTGAAATCCTGCATTCAACATAATGGTGAAGCTCAGAATTACCTTAAATGTCATATACAGCAATTTATTGAGTGCCCTTGGTTACTTAACTAATCATCACAATATACAATATTTAAGAAAATTCAGAAGTCTGGAAACATCTTAATTATAAAACTTTAACTGGTAACAGCATCTTGGTTGTTTATTTTTTATTTTCAAGTCTGGCTGTTTTTATATTCCAAAGATGCATGCAACATCAAATTGGTCAACCATATATATCAAAAACATTATGTTGGTATTTTCGTGATAATTAAAAGCCATTAGTTTTGGGAATAAATCCTCTCATGGAAAATTTTCACATGACCTTATCATGAAAATTTTGCATGTATCTCTTTTCATAAACATTCAATAAATTTCGTAGGGCTCCGCGTGTTTAATGTCTACGAAGAGAGAGATGTATTGATATTATTACCATCTCCCAAGTATTACCTATGCCCTATCTCGACCCACGTGTCTCCGTTTACAGGGTCAAGGACCCCCTCACGTATGACGTTTTAGCCTGTCCCAAGAAACCTTTGGTGGCTGACCCTCAAGAGTTAGGCCATTCACTTCCAGCTCAAAAACCTAACCCTGCTTCAAACCTAACCCGGCCTTCTAATGACATGTCCATAGCCCTTTACAAAGTTACATGTTCTATTCGTAATTCTTATCCCATTTATATCTCGGCTGTAACCATCTTTCTCCATTTCATTGCACCTTTGTTTTTTCTCTTTTTCCTGTTTCCTACCCCAAAAACTATCCAGGTGGGCGGTGGCACTAACCCTTCTAGGGTGGCAACATGCTATGATTGATGAAATAACGACCTTGGAATTCAACCAGACATGAAATGAAGTTCCTCTTCCACCTGAAAAATCTTGAGTTATGTAAAGGTTCCACATTGGCTAAAGATATTACCAAATTGGTCTTTATAAAGGAGAAAACAATCCTAACCCCTAAGCTATGTTTTAGGGTGGTGTTAGGCCTAGCGTGAATTTTAAGATGGTATCAGAGTCTATCCTATAACAGTTTATTGGGCCACCTATAAATGGGCCACCTACTACACACGTCCAGTTTTGCAAACCCCACGCTAAGATGTCCAACCTTGGGCGAGAGGGGTGTGTGATAAGATCCTAGATATGTCTAAATACGTCTTTATATGTGAAAGATATCCTCACCTCTAAGCTAGCTTTTGAAGTGGAGTTGGGCCTAGCCCGAATTTTAAGAAGTTGTCAATATGGACAGGTGGAGCATCTAAAAGCTTGTCCTGCAGCAAAGGCTATATGTAGATTTTTGGACCTGATTATAGTGATACCTTCTCTTCTATTGCTAAAATGACTTTAATCTGCCTTTCCTCTCCACAGAGGCCATGCATCACTTGCTATTAGATCAGCTGGACATTAAAAGTGTATTTCTACATGGTGACTTGGTGGAGGTTTATATGAAGCAACCATTGGGGTTTGTTTGTTGCTCAAGGGGAGTCCAGTCTCGCTATATGGTCTAGAACAGTCTCCTCAAGCATGATTTTTAGAGGGTTTAGCATAGCTATGCGGTAATTTGGTATCATTCATAGTGATGAAGATCATATGTTCTATAAACATTAAACACTAATGCTTTAATGAGTGCATCTACCCATCTACCTCACGCATCTACATTGTGGTCTAATTTGGAAAAAACAGTAGCTCCTCCTAACTTGTTCAAATCTTTCATCTATTGTTGACATTGGAAATTTGGCTGCAGTTGCTTTGTATATGGCTTTATAATCAACAATATCTCCACCCTCCCATCCTTTTTTCTTTCTAGTATCAGAGTGCTAGAATAGAGACAAAAATATTTCATAATTTTATCTAACCCTTTTGGTTATAATATGGGTTACCTATAGGGTCAGATTTAGGAATTAAGGCTCCCTCTTTCAGGAGGACAGTATGGCCATGTCTTCTTTTTTGGTGACAGTCCCTGAGGTTCTTGAAAGACATCTTCTATTTCTGGCTAAACAGTATACTCCTTTGATATTTGTGATACTAATTTGTACTCCATATTGAACTCTTCTCCCTAGTCCTTAGAGCTTTTTACATGGACTTTAAAGATGGTGCTGATCTATATAAGGGTCTCCCTTAAGAACAATAGTATGGTCTGCCACCTCAATCTTCGTAGGTAGTTCTCTAAAATTGGCCCTGACCTCTCCCAGACCTTCCAAGGACCACATATGTTCCTCCCAACCCAAAGAAGAAGAAACCTTGCACGATAGAAACCTTGGCCCTGAACTTGCATATAACCCCTTTTCACACGCCTCTGCATTTGATCTTTTGGTCATCCCCAGCTTCAACCCTGTACTAAGAGCATTGATCATAGGCAATTCATGTTCTTGCACTAGCCCTTATACAATAAAATTGTTGGATACACCCAATTGATTAGTATCATCACTTTCCTATCATTTAGATGCCCCCATAATTTCATGGTCCTTCTAGATATTATCCCCATCATGTTGTGAAGGGATAAAGGACGAGGTTTCTCCTCCACATCTTGGTGTTCTTTCCCTTGTCTGTCAATCAGTTCCTCTCCAACTTCCACCAAAATCCAATTAAACAAGTATGTACATGCACGCGTGCTCTAAACTGAACTTCTCATCACACCTAAAACAAAGGCCCTTTCTCATTTTTTTCTTGCAACTTAGCACTGGAAAATCTTCTAAGGCCACCCCCTTCTCTAACACTCAATATTATCTGTGACACTCTTCCTAGTGTAGACAAGTGTGGAGAGTGTGGAACCAATAGAGTTAGTGCCGTCACCCAAGTCTGAGTACATATTATTCAACACTGGCAGGTGTGGTTTTTGTTGACATAAACCATGGTTGGCATTCCGAATCTGCTACTCAAGATCGGGGGCCTCCCTTTTAGCAACCTAGTTCTCATCAACAAGTTTGGCCAAAGCAATCAATTCTATGAGGGTTTCCAAGGAATGGATCTTATGTTCCACTTGGATCCCCCCCCCCTACAACCTATTCATCCATACAGGATGACAACACAGCTTTGCACTAGCTCAAATTTCTTACATTACTCGCTTATATTCCCCGTTTGTTGCATGCTGAGGATAATTCTGGATGGTTTTTTGCCATCACGTAGTGAAAACATTAATGACGACAAATTGAAATGACATCTAGAAGATTTCAGGGGCACAAGACTCCCACCACCGGAACCAACTCGAAGCACATCCCTCTGTTGCATAGGATCTTATTGTTCTTTTCTTAACCTTATCTCCTATACAACTCCTCAGAACAATACCCTTGTAGATGGTTCAAAAGCAAAAGCTAATGTTATTGGTCAAATAACTACCCTTCCTTCTTTAACCTAAAACTTAATTTCCCATTCTTCTTAATCTATTTAATTTAATATCTTCAAGTAAACTAACTCGTACTCTTAAGAGTTCAATAACCTTCTTTGATTCTTTTCATACACAGGACTGTAGTATTGGACAAATGAAAGATGCAAGATATTGAATGAATTACATGAACTATATTATCTACCTTATAATTCTAGTAGTTAGAAAATGGATCAAAAAACTTGAAACTGTAAATCTACCTTATAACTCCTCAAATAATGCTAGTAACCATACACAGCAGGAGCAATGTGGTAAATTTACAAGATCAATAAAGGCGGATTGAAATGAAGATATACAGCATATTCGATAGACCCTACACTCTACCTCATAACTAATAATGTCTCTGCCTCTGTCTTGTCATCTTTCTTATAGCCATGCGGGTCAACTTTCCTTCTTGACTCCCTTGATGGCCTTAGAAGAAATATGTTACATAAATCTCTCTTTATCCCTTGATTACCTTCCATGCAATCTATTAAATTAATGATACAACTCTCCTTTATTACCTCTGCAGTCTTTTCTAATATAGACCTTATTAATAAGTGGTTGCCAAACTATTTATAAATGAACAATAGACCGATGGGTACATATATCTTCAGAAGACCAAAATGGACAAAGCTCTTTTAAAGTTTCTAACTGACAAAGGAAGGACCATGAATGGTATAGAGAGAGAGAGGGGAAAAAGAGGTAAGAGGGAAGAGAGCATGTGATTTTGATCTTAAAAGGCAATAGTATTGTTGTTTTATTTTCCCTTCCAGATTTTGGATATAAAACAAGGTACAGACAGCCTAGTGCACTATGCTCGTGCCAATGTCCGGTTTGGGGGGGGGGGGGGGCGGGAATGTACAAAGCCTTACCCTGTGAGCACAGAGGCTATACCATGACTATAAGATCAAAGTGTAGCAACCATATTGTCAAATAACCACTTATCCCAAAAGCTTAAGCTGTTGGGTAAGGGTCACTTTAATGGTTTTATATTATATTCTAACACGCCCCCTCACGCAAGAGCCTTTTGGGCTTGAAGCGTGGATAAATGCACAGGCCCGCCTACCATGTGCTTAATTAAATTCCACTTTTTAATTAGAAAGTGAGGGGAGCAAAGATCAAACTCTAGACCTCTCGGTCATAGAGGCTTTGATACCATGTCAAGCAACCAATTAACCAAAAAGCTTAAGCTATTGGGTAAGGGCCACTTTAATGGTTTTATATTATATTCTAACCCATATCATTGCACCAGGTCTGACCTTCTAAGTCAACAGTACAGAGTACAGACCACTAAAAGAAATCGTAAAGCCTTAGAAAAGGGGAAAAGAGCCACCTAAGGTTTGCACCTGTAATTGTTAACACGCAAGGGAATTTTAATTATATACTGCACTGATGCATCCTATGCCCTACAACTGTATCCCTCTCTCCTGATGAAACCCTGATATTATTCAACAGAAAAATGTACAAGAAACAGATGAGTATTCGAGAGACTCATCACTCTCCTAATTCCCAATTCCCAAATGATCCCAAAGATACCTAAACCCTCTTCACACTCCCTTATTTATAGGCTAAGCCATAACTAACTAACTAACTCTAAATGCTAACCCTTAACTAACTAACTAACTCCAAGTACTCATCAATACTCCCCCCTAAACATCCACCTTGTCCTCAAGGTGGGGTAAAACACAAGCTTCTTTAAACAAACAAAAAACAAATACTCCAACAGTTGGGCCTGGCCCATTAGAGTAAGGGAATGAACTGGTCTGTAGATGATTGAGAAAGAAAAGTTCCTCTTGGGCCCGTTCCTTCTGTTTAGCATTATGGGCTTTGGCCTTGTGGTCAAACTTTGACCCAATTCTGAAAAATCTAGCTGAGCCAGCCTTGCTCTGCTTCGTGTGAACGCGTGTGCGTGTGAAGACAACGGAAAGACCACACCCAACCAGCGACGACGGAAACGAGCGTCCCCCCGCCATAACTGCAAAGTCCGGTGGCTTCGCCGGCGGCCGTGAAACGGTTACCGACTTGCGAATGAGCGAGCGCCCTTTACTCTCCTCCGTGCGAACTAACTCGAGGCCACAGTATCCCACCACCGCTGTCTCAGCCAAATCCGGTGGCTTAGCTGGAGGACGGTTGGCCACCAAGTCCGATCTGCAAGAATCGCCAAGGATGAAGTGTGAGCTGCCACCACTGCGGTCTGGTGGCTTAGTCTCCAGTTGAATGGCAACCATCGAAGAGCAAAGAACAGAGGTCTGAATGAAGACCTCCGTCCAGCAAAAGAACGTGTCCGGCAGTCGATTGGCGGTTACCGCCGTGCAGAGACATGAATCCGGCGGTTTCCGCGGCGGCCGTCTCTCCCAATCGAACCCTAAATCACTGATTTGGGGCAAAACGATTGGTTGCACCTTCTTCCTCCCATGAATGCTGCAAATCTGCCATTTCTCCATTGAAGAACCTTCCTGTAACCGCTTGATTTTGATTTCCCCTTCGGCGTCGATCTTCTCCCCTTTCGCCGTCAACGTGCAATCGATGTAATCAACCACGGTGACCGGTTGACACCGTGACACCTCCGCTGTTTGCTCCGCCGCCATTGCAAACTCCGAGTCTTTCCGCGACGCTTCCATCTCAGAATTCTCCGGCGAATATGGCTTGATCTCTGATTTCGCCAACAGCACTGAATTGGCCTCAGGTTTGGCTTCCACCACAACAGTTCTTCGTTCTGCCTCCAAGACTTCTTGCTTCCCAGGGATTTCTTCCTCCTCTGAATCTTGAACTGGTTCTGGCATGTACGGTTCCAATTCTGGTTCGAATTTCCTCAACAGAGCCTCCACAAATTCCCACCATGTTGCCTTCTGATTGCGTCTTCTCCAGCAAAACCACCACATGAAAGCTTCACCAGTCAAAGCCTTCTCTGCCCCTGAGAATTTCTCCTCTTCGGATACTCCCTTGGCCTCACAGTGTTGCTCCACCATAATGAGCCATCCGTAGGCCTCTCTTCCATCAAATTCTGGAAACATCTTCACGAATTGATGGCAATCACAGCACCTAGATCGGTGCTCTGATACCAATTGATGAAACCCTGATATTATTCAACAGAAAAATGTACAAGAAACAGATGAGTATTCGAGAGACTCATCACTCTCCTAATTCCCAATTCCCAAATGATCCCAAAGATACCTAAACCCTCTTCACACTCCCTTATTTATAGGCTAAGCCATAACTAACTAACTAACTCTAAATGCTAACCCTTAACTAACTAACTAACTCCAAGTACTCATCACCTTCCCCAAAACATAAATTTCCAAAACTTCATCCATATATATAACAACTAGTTTGACAGATATTAAAAGAATAGATCTACCAGTATCATCCATACCCAAACAAGAAATTTTTACACAAGGGGTGAGAGAAGCACTTATTACAGAAGTTGATTCAGATTATTAGAAGATTTATCTATCCATCAGTGTTTCAGAGAGCACACAGAGATAGAGGAATGAACGTAGATACACAATGATTAAGATAATAATCGTATTCGGGCTATGATGTCAGAGATCATATCATCAAATAATATAATGAGATAATTAACAAAATACCTTGATTCACAAATATACCATAAAGTTTCTCAAATTTGTTACAAAAGGCTGCCAAAACATCTTCTCTTCGAAACTGGTAAGCTCCCACATATAATTCTCTTAGAACTGTATTTAAGGATGTCGTCGGCTTCTCATTACTGACATTTAAGCCTATTCCTGTAATAGCAAGGCATTTATTATGACCTTCATCATGAGCATAAACTTTGAAATCATTTTACTTCTACCAAAATGACAACAAAAATTAAATTCTCAGAGAACAGGGGTTTACTAGACAAGTTTAGCTAAAATTAGTACACGGGGTGGAGGTGCAATCCATAACGACTGCATAGCATTTTCTACTCAAGAAAAACTTATTACCTGCACTAATATTGAACTTCTTTGATTTATAGGTTGAGGTGCAAAGAATTCCTCCAACTTTAAAGCCATTTAAATAAAGATCATTTGGCCACTTGATTTTAACATCAATGCTGGGTAAATCCTGGAATGGTAAGTGTTGGAATCACAAGCAGAAAACAAATTAGGAGTGTAAAACGGACCGAAAACAAAGTAAGCTTTTGTTTTTTTTAACAATGCTAACTGACAAAACCCAAAACCATTCAGGTACTATATGATGGTGGATGTTGTCTTCCTATTCCATCCAGAATATTTGTATCCATCTGTCCTTCATGCTTTATAGGTTAATACTCCCATTCTTACTATCTTTAGCAATTAGACTGACTTGCCAGGTTTGCTATTTGGCAAATTGAAAAGTGATTCTCTCCAACACATATTTCTTAGTAATACTGCCTAACGCTTCATAGTTTTCCCCAGAATCACCTAAACCGCCGTTTATTTTCAAAATAAGTATTAAACATTTCATTTTATTAAGTCAATAACTTCTGTAAACTTGTATTACTTTCATAGAAAATATATACTTAAATTTGTTAATTCAATAGTCAACACTACTTTCCCTCATCAGGTTTACCGCAGGATAGGTATCAAGTCAATACTTAAAAAAAAAGGCCTTACATTTTTGTCACAGATATCCTTGATTGCCTCAGTTATAGCTAGGGAAACCACATACTGAACTAAGGGAACAACTCGTCCATCCTCCATTTGCAGAGTAAAAGAAAACATGAGGCAACCTAGTGGAGACTCCCAGACATTCTTTGACCGACCTGAAACCTCAAGTGCACAGAGAAACTTTGACATAAACTAATTTAAGTTAAAAAGGAGAGAGAGTCACAGTAATACTAAATGTCATATTGAACCTCGTCCCTTGGTCTGAACATCAGCAACACATACTGTACCAATTGGAAGCTCACAAAAGTTGCTGCATAAAAATAACATAAGAATTGGAACAATAAGATCTTAAACATGCTGGAAATGAAAACGGGTAGGTAGAAAATGAGAAAAAAAAATTGATTAGACATCTGCACAATTAAGTTTGGGTGCTGACTGCTGATTCTATATAGGTTCAACCAAGGTAGAGCCCGTATGGTGATATGGACTTATTGGAGCTTATCTGCTATAAAATGAACTAAATAAACTCCAATAAATGCTCTTTAATTTGCATCCAAACGGGTATATAGTCTAAAACACAGAGCACAGAAAAGGAAACAAGCCCGACACATACTGTGAAACAACATCATGTGTTGAAGACAACCGTGGAGACCAAATGAGAAGCCTGCCAAATTGATCTGATGAAAGAGAATTCATGAATGAATTAACTGAGAACGACTGTGGTTGCATGACCCTTTTATCATCAAACTCCGAATGCAAAACAAGGGATAGTTCTCCATTGTCAGGGAGCTTGAGGGTGTTACTGGTCTTGATTTCTTTAGCAGACTCATTCTCCGCCAGTGATTTGCCACATAGAACCAGCAAACTGCAATCCACAGCTGATGCAAAAACAAAATGGAGGAAAAAGGAACAGCTATGTCATTTTCAATATTCAAACTTCACTCAAATTGCTCAATAACCATGGTTTTGATTTCATCCACAAGTTAATTAATCAATATTATTCAGGCTTTGAAGTTGAACTAGCCTACCCAGTTGTTCAGCTAGCGTTTTTATTACAAAGGTTGAGAACGAACCTGAAGACGCCATGAATGTGGATGCGAGAAGATTGTAGTTGCAGACTCTCCTTGTGGCGGCTAGTAATGATGATGTTGTCAATGCAGGGTTCCGCAATAACATCAACTTTCCAATGTTTCTTTAACAACTTCGAAGAGCTTGACCTGGTTCAAATGTTTTTTTTCGGAGGTTTTTTCTGGAATACGGATCTTCAGGAGTAGCAGTTTTATATTTTTTTTTCTTTTTTTTGAAATGCGCAGGTTTTTTTTTTTCTTGAACTTCAACCGATTCTATAAAATCAAGCAGGCATAGACGCCAAAATATCGAAACGAACAAAAGAGTCTAGACCAGGCGGACCCTCCTCTATCCAAACCAAAAAAGAGGAGGCTCCCCGGGCAAGAAAGTCTGCAAAGAATCTGTCTCAAAGCAAACGGAAAAGAACCCCAAATCAAGAGCAAGGCACATCGCCCACTGCAAGCAAAGGGCCTCCGCTAAACCTGCTGATAGCATCATCATCGGAGCTAGAGTGGCCGCCGCAAGGAGCTCTCCCTCCTCATCTCTTGCTACCATGCTAAACACCGCCAAGGATCGCCAGACCGACGCGTCCACGTTGACCTTTATCCATCCCACCGGAGGCCTCGTCCAAGTCGCAACATCATATCCTGGAGCACGCTGAATCGCTACTGGTCTAGGCAAAGCTTGAAGAGCTTCCATCCGAGAGAGAACGTGATGAACAGACAACTCGCTCCCCTAAAAAAAGTCTAGCATTCCTGGCCTCCCATAACACATACACCAACATGAGAACCCGAGCGATCACCTCCTCCCCCGCCCCCTCCACGATACGCGACACAAGCACATGGAAAAGAGCTGTTTCGATTACACACAAACCCATGACAGCAAACCAGATTCTGGAAATAACAGGGCATGACAGCAGCACATGAGCCACTGTTTCATCATCAACTCCACACCAAGGGCAAACTAGGTCGACATCAATCCCTCTCCGCCGAAGAGACGCGCGGACGGGAAGATAACTAGAGCAAGCTCTCCACATCACATCCTTACAACGAGGCAAAGCTTGTGATTTCCATAAAAGAGACCACGTTGAAGCTGGTAACAGAGAAGCCACTAATGATGAAGGCTCCTCTTGGTTGTGCAACATACGAATAAATTCATAACCAGCCTTTGTCGTATACCAACCATCAGACGTACCAGGCCAAAACAGCCGATCAGTACTCCCCAGAATAGGAAGCGGAACAACAAGAATAACCGCTGTTGTGGTCGGGCTAAAAACCATCTCCACCAAATTTGTACGCCACCTTCCGTTCTCCACCAAATCTGACACAATTTTTAGCTGAAAATCAGCAAATAAGTCCTCACGATACACCAACGGAGCACCATCCGGGAGCCAAGAATCCCTCAGAATATCTACATCCACCCCATTCCCAGTCCTCCATCTTCCTCCTCTTTCAAAGACCCAGGTAGATTTCAAAATATTCGACCACGCATAGCTAGGCATGTAGCCTTTCTTTGCACCAAAAATCTTTCCACTAGGGAAGTAAACCGCCTTAAAAGTCCGGCTAAACAAAGAATCGGGGTAGTTATATATCCGCCACCAATTTTTGGCCACAAGAGCCAAATTGAAAGACTTGAAATCTCGAAAGCCAAGACCACCCTCATCTTTTACACGACATAATTTATTCCACGAGGCCCAATGGAGACATCTTCTATCAACATCGCCTCCCCAATAGAACTTACAAATCATACCCTCAATTTGGTAACAAAGCCCATCCGAAAGAACAAAGCAAGACATGACATACGTCGGAATAGCTTGAGCCACCGCTTTCAAAAGCACCTCTCGTCTCGCTCTAGACAAAGACCTCTCTTTCCACCCCTTAAGCTTCTTCCAAACTCTTTCCTTAACAAAATTAAATATCTGGGTTTTGGACTTTCCAATGATAGTCGGTAACCCCAAATCCTTATCCAATCTTTCCACCGCCTTTACTCCTAACAGCTGTCTCAGCTCATGGAAACAATTTTGTGGCACATTTCGGCTAACTGAAAGCATTGACTTTTCAAGGTTAATCACTTGGCCAGAAGCCCTATCATAAGAAGAGAGAATCTCTCGGATACACTCTGCCTCTTGCACATCTGCTTTAGCAAAAATTACACTGTCATCTGCAAACAGTAAATGAGAAATCACGGGAGTAGACCTTGATATCTTAACCCCATGCAAAGAGGAATTCAAAACAGCTCTATTAATCATAGCAGAAAAAACTTTTCCACATAAGATAAAAAGATAAGGAAAGGGAGGGTCTCCTGGCCGCAACCCTCGATGAGGGGCAAAAGGAGTCTGCCTATTACCATTAAGTAAAATGGAGAAGTTAACTAAAGAAACACATCTCATAATCAAATTCACCCAACAAAGAGGGAAACCCATAGAAAGCATAACAGCTTGAAGAAAAGGCCACTCAACCCGATCATATGCCTTAGACATATCCAGTTTGAGTGCCATAATGCCATTCCGACTCTGAATTTTACTCCGCATAAAGTGAAAACATTCAAACGCAATTAAAGCATTATCTGTTATAAGACGGCCTGGAACAAAAGCACTTTGCGTTTCACAAATTAAAGCAGGCAAAATTAATTTCAACATATTTGCAATACACTTTGTAATAATCTTAAAGACTACATTACAAAGGCTAATTGATCTAAATTGACTAGCATGCTCTGAAGTTTTAACTTTTGGAATTAAAACTAACAAATTTTGATTTACCATACTTGGGTCCATATTGTCCTGAAGCACCTGCAAACAGACTTGGGAGACATCATCACCTATGATACTCCAAAATTTCTGATAGAAAAGGGTCGGGAGGCCATCCGCTTTCGGAACTTTCGTCGGATGCATCTGAAAGAGAGCCTCCTCAACATCCTCTCTTGAGAAAGGCGCCAAAAGGATGTCCTTATGCACATGAGTCACTCTATCAGCTAACAAAGCCACCGCCTCCTCTATTCCAGAAGGATTAGAGCAAGTGAACAGATCTGAAAAATAAGAATACAACTCGTGTGATATTTCCTCATCCGTCTCCACCTCCCTCCCATGAACATCTTTAATGCACTCAATCATATTCCGACGTCTTCGCTGAGAATCTTTCTGGTGGAAGAACCTCGAATTACAGTCACCATGACGCAGCCAAGTCGCTCGAGAGCGCTGACTCCAAACAATCTCCTCCTGCTCCAACAGAACATCCAAAGCCTGCTTTGTCTCACGAATCTCGATTAGAACTTCCTCAATTTAGACCCTCCTTTGAAGACGCTGAAGGCGGACCCTCGCATCAGAAATCTGCTTAGGGATGTCCCCAAAAATGTCTCTCCCCCAACTATCTAAAGCCCTCCCAACCTCTATAACTTTCTGAGTAAAGCCCGCGGTTGAGGACCTCGACACACCTTCCACAACCTCTGCACAAGCCTCACCCTATTGAAGCCAGAGTTCCTCAAACCGGAACATCCACTCCCGCTTCTTCTCCTCCCGCCTCTTCCGATTCTCACAATGCAAAAGAATAGGACAATGGTCAGATTTGTAGCGAGGAACGTGAGACACCGAAGACACTGGCCACACCTCATTCCATGCCCTATTAATCAAAACACAGTCAAGACGCTCCTCAATGGCACCCGGATGTCTATTATTTGTCAAAGTGAACCAATTTCCCGAATAATCCACCTCATACAGGTCACACTGACTTCAGATCAAAGCACGCTCCTTAAGTCTAGCCAAGTCCGGGGACTCTCCCCCAAGCTTGTCATCAGGAGACAAAATGTCATTAAAGTCCCCAAAGCAACACCACGGAAGTGAATCAGCCGGTCTAAAATTATGAATCATCTCCCAAGTCCTCCTCTTATTTAGATCCTCTAGGAAGCCATACACTGCAAGACATTCCATATAGGCATGTGTGTCTGGATGAAGCCCAGAAAATCGGATATGGTTCAAAGAAGCACTAGTTATTCGAACATCAACAACCTCCCGCCAAAGCAAGCACAAACCACCAGCTCTTGAATGTCAATCACCAGCACATCGGACTGGAAATAAATTAGAAAGGCCTCCTACCACCTTTGACGTGACATCTCTGCTGCAAATAAACGAGTCTCAGAAAGAAAACAAACATTGGGATCTTTTGAGTGGATGAGCATTTTAAATGCTCTAACTACCCGCTGATTCCCAAGCCCGCCACAATTCCACACTAAGATCCTCATTGGGGTGGGCGGGACTGCCAAGCAGTCATCACCAATCCTAAGCCAGAGTCAGAGTTCAACTTCTGAAGGGGTGGTGAAGCCCCGGTACGAGCGAACGCCGAAGTTAAATCACCCGCCCTTTTGCAACCCAAAAGCATGTTATTCTTCTCCCCTAGGCCACCATCACCGCCAATATTTGCCTTTTGTGACACCTCCTGTTGGTCTTGAATTGTAGAAATTGATTCATTATTTTCCACCTCTGTATCATCATTATTTCCCTCATCATTAACGTCCTCTATCTCTTCACCATCAACAATACTAGAGCTGTCCACTTTTTCCATCACTTTTGTTGTCGCTTCCCCCACCTTGTTATTATTCTGCCTCTGATCATGATTCTCCAAGCAACCTCCCTCGCCTCCACCTCCTTCTCTACGAGCATCACAGAAAAACGTCACGGTTGGATCAGCCCGAAGCTAGCCACCAAACGCCATAGGATTGACGTCATCCACCACATCACAATCACATAGGACATGGTCAAGAAGGCCACAACGGTAGCAGATTTTTTTTAGCTTCTCATACTTGAAAGCAATCTTCAGAGGAGGTTTTCCAGCAGAAGATAGAAGACGACCTCGCCGGAGAGGGACCTCCAAGTCAACCCAAACCCTCACCCGAAAGAAAGGGCGGTACTTATTCTCCTCTGACTTATCCCTCTCAATATACCCAGCGAACGTTCGAGCTATAAGTCTCGCCACCGCCTCTGTCCGGAAACCGCCAGGGGGAAGATGGTGAACTTGGACCTAGAACAATACACCACCAAGCGGGATCGGAGGAACCGCTGCCGCTCCATTAAATAAGTGCAGCACCAGCACGTACCTGTCAAAGAACTAAGGCCCTGAACGAAGCACCAGGTCTTTGTCACGCGCTGAAGCAAATCTGCATGAGAATAGGTTGCGCCCAGCCTGGTGCACCTGCACACAATTCCGCGACTGCTGTAACGCCCCGATTTTCAGGTGTCACTTTAGTAACCTATTAAAGTAAATATGCAATATTTTCCAAAATGATATATAACCATGCGTATATTTTTTTTCTTTTCAAATGTATTTCCAAAACATGTCATGCATACTCCCAACTACAAAGAGATTTACATCAATCCTTGAACAAGGCGAGTACCCGAAACCCCAAATATAAATTTCTAAAATCATTATGCAAGCTTAAACCAATAATGGTTAGCTCTCTAACCCAAGGCTCTAACCCTACACCCGACTCTATTCTTTAAGTCTTCCACAGTTCTTCAAGTTCTCCTCTCCGACTCGTACGAAGGTCAAGCTCCATCGAAGATTTTCCATCGCTTAATAGCGTTAAGCGCCCAAACAACAAATAGCAAACAGAAAGGGTTAACTCCATACAACTACCACATATAAAAGAGAAAATCATGCTATTCAAATTTGATTACTTAGCATGGTAAATAAACTAGCAATTTAACTCAAATTAGATGACAATTCATCCTATCGATCATGAAATCAAATCATATATTTAATAGAATTAAACGATATGGTTTTAAAGCAAATATTAACAAAACTTAACAACATAAACTAACTCGTGAATCAATAACTTAACAACATAGATAAATTCAGATAACGATAACTTCAATAGTATAGATGTAGATCAAATTTCAACAAAACCAACAATACAAATCAACTCATATATCAACAAAACCCACAATGTAAATCAAATCAGATATCGTCAAGCCAACAATATAATCAATTCGGATATCAACAACCTCAATAATATAACAACAAATCAGATATCAATAATCCTTAACAATATAGCAATAAATCAGATATCAATAATCCTCAACAATATCAATCAAACAATAACGTCTCGCAAGACGGGACAATCACGTGGGACAAACCCACCTCATCGCCACTTTAACGTCTCAAAGGACGGGACAATCGCGCGGGACAAACCCACCTCATCGCCACTTTATAACGCCTCGACAGACGGGACAATCCCGTGGGACAAACCCACCTCATCGCCACTTTAGCTTCTCAAAAGACGGGACAATCGCGCGGGACAAACCTACCTCATCGCCACTTTATAACGCCTCGACAGACGGGACAATCTCGTGGGACAAACCCACCTCATCGCCACTTTAGCGTCTCAAAAGATGGGACAATCGCGTGGGACAAATCCACCTCATTGCCACTTTATAACGCCTCGAAAGACGGGACAATCCCGTGGGACAAACCCACCTCATCGCCACTTCAAGCAAATCAAAACATCTCATCCAACTCAGTGGTCACTCAAACAACAATCTCAAATTTAATAATCAAATCAACATAATCACATGTTATTCATATTATCAACAAACATACATCTCATCAAAATGCATACTAACTCGGCTCACTATTTCAACACAACAACAATCAAGGTATCAATAATAACCATGTCTTATCCACTAGAAAGCAGTAATGACAGAAACCAGTAAACGGCCGAAGCCTCTCAGAAAACAGAGACGCACGTCTCAATAAGTTCACTCGGCCGAAGCCTACAGAAAACATTTGGCACAAGCCTCAGAAAACATTCAACATAAGCAAGCATACAACATTGCAAAACATGCAAATATTTCAATCAATTGTCAATCAAATTAAACACCTTCATCTCAAACGCATGCAGTGCGATAAAAGCATGCAAGACTCAAAGACGCGCTACAACTGAGATACCCTTACCTTAGCCAATTTCTCCATCCAAGCTCAACATCCCAGTCCAATCCAAAATAAAGCTCCCGAACTCAGCAAGTTCCCCGGGCGTCCTCCTCAGTTGTGAAACCTCACCAATTGCTCCAAAGTCTCTTTCCTCAGCTCAACTCGTTCCAAACCTTAAGCAAAGTATCATTGCTTAGTCGCTAAGAAACAATACAACTAATAACACTATCAAAACCCGAAAAGAAGCTTTCGAAGCTCTAGAGTTCGCCATTTAGGCACGAATGGACAACGGAGACTTCGTTCGCTAAAACGCGCATAACTCGAGCTACAGAACTCGGAATGGCACGAAACCAATGTAAGATCAAGTTTTGATCTAGTAGTACAACTCTATGTTTTGATGATTACAAGTTAACCTTTTGATATGAACAATTGTGGTACTCTAACGTGTTTTTCTGAGTGTGCTATTTACAGGCTCTGACCCTGACTCAATTTCACACAAATCAGAAGCACTGTGTATAAAGGGTAACCCAAGCAACGCTTTCGCATTCACCATGTTCAGTATGAACAGTGGAAAAGCTTCAGAAGATCTGAAGCTATACAAACTCTGATGAGGACTCAGTCGCTAGAAGCTCTGATGATCCAGAAGTTCTGACAACCAAGAAACACTGAAGGTTCAGATGTTCCGATGGTGTAGAAGACTCTGAAGATCCAGAAGCTGAATAGTGGAAACTCTGAAGTCCAGAAGCAAGAAACTCTGAAGGCCATGTTCTTCCCTCTGAGTTCAGAATCAGAAGATACAATGGTCAGAGGATCTGTGCTATCCCTCTGACTCTGATCAACCGGCTTCACAAGTTCCAATACGAAGCATTCCTCTGATCAGAAGTCTCCTAGGTTAAAAGGTCAAGTCGCTATCCAAGTACAAAAGCAAGTGTACCTTCCTGACGACCTACCTAACGTTCTCAGCCACAGCAGAAGCTGGATTTTCCAGAACTGCCCTCCAACGGTAGCATTTCCCATGCAACGCTCAACCCTAATCCTTGGAGTATATATAGAGGCTGAAGATTGAAAGAAGCGGCTAGAAGAAGAAAAAAAATATACAAGAAGCAATACACACGCGCAAGATATATTCTAAGCTTTCTTTCATCTTGTAATTTATTTTAGTTTACACTCAGCTTATTCAGAAGCAAACCCTTGTAAACACCAACCTCAAACAGTTGTTTGATTTTCCTTTAGGAGATCAAGGTTGATCGGATCCTAGAGAAGACTAAGAGAGTGAATCTTAGTGTGAGCTAAGTCAGTGTAATTGTTAGTCACTTGTAGGTTTCAAGTGCAGTTGTAACTCTTACCTGATTAGTGGATTGCCTTCATTCTAAGAAGGAAGAAATCACCTTAACGGGTGGACTGGAGTAGCTTGAGTGATTTATCAAGTGAACCAGGATAAAATCCTTGTGTGCTTTTCTATCTCTATCTTTTGCACTTAGTTCTCGAAAAGATTTGTTAAAATCTTTAAGGTGGTAGTTTTGTACTGAAAACGTTATTCAAACCCCCCCTTTCTACCGTTTTTCATACCTTCAATTGGTATCAGAGCGCAAGTTCTGATTACCACACCTAACAGTGTTCAGTGATCCGGGCCGGTGTGAAAAACAATGGCTGCCACCACCAGTGAAACTCAAAGAGATGGTTACAACGCAAAGCCTCCTATGTTCGATGGTCAAAGGTTCGAATATTGGAAAGATAGACTGGAAAGTTTCTTTCTGGGTTTCGATGCAGATCTCTGGGATATTATTGTGGATGGCTATGAGCGTCCAGTTGATGCAGATGGCAAAAAGATCCCAAGGTCAGAGATGTCTGCAGATCAAAAGAAGCTGTACTCACAACATCATAAAGCAAGAGCAATTCTTCTAAGTGCTATCTCCTATGAGGAGTACCAGAAGATTACAGATCGTGAGTTTGCTAAAGGCATTTTTGATTCTCTGAAGATGTCTCATGAAGGAAACAAGAAAGTCAAAGAATCAAAGGCATTGTCTTTGATCCAAAAGTATGAATCCTTCATCATGGAGCCAAATGAGTCCATTGAAGAAATGTTCTCCAGATTTCAACTGCTTGTAGCTGGCATACGTCCTCTCAACAAGAGCTACACAACAAAAGATCACGTCATAAGGGTCATCAGGTGTCTTCCTGAAAGTTGGATGCCTTTGGTGACTTCAATAGAGCTCACGAGAGATGTTGAGAATATGAGTTTAGAAGAACTCATCAGCATTTTGAAATGCCATGAGCTGAAGCGCTCAGAGATGCATGATCTGAGGAAAAAGTCCATAGCCTTGAAATCCAAATCTGAAAAGGCTAAGGTTGAGAAGTCAAAGGCTCTTCAAGCTGAAGAAGAAGAATCTGAAGAAGCATCAGAAGATTCTGATGAAGATGAGCTGACTCTGATCTCCAAGAGACTCAACCGCATCTGGAAGCACAGGCAGAGCAAGTTCAAAGGCTCTGGAAAGGCAAGAGGAAAGTCTGAATCCTCAGGTCAGAAGAAGTCATCAATCAAGGAAGTCACTTGCTTTGAGTGCAAAGAATCAGGGCACTACAAAAGTGACTGTCCAAAATTGAAGAAGGACAAGAAGCCAAAGAAGCACTTCAAGACCAAGAAGAGTCTGATGGTGACATTCGATGAATCAGAGTCAGAGGATGTTGACTCTGATGGTGAAGTCCAAGGACTCATGGCTATTGTCAAAGACAAAGGAACAGAGTCAAAGGAAGCTGTTGACTCTGACTCAGAATCAGAAGGAGATCCAGACTCTGACGATGAAAATGAGATATCCTTGATAGCTCCACTGAAACACCAATCATGGTATCTGGACAGTGGATGCTCGCGTCACATGACGGGAGAAAAGCGTATGTTCCGAGAGCTGAAACTTAAGCCTGGAGGCGAAGTTGGCTTTGGAGGAAATGAAAAGGGTAAAATTATTGGTACTGGTACTATTTGTGTAGATAGTAGTCCATGCATTGATAATGTTTTATTGGTAGACGGCTTAACACATAACTTATTGTCTATAAGTCAATTAGCTGACAAGGGTTATGATGTTATATTCAATCAAAAGTCCTGCCGGGCTGTAAGTCAGATCGATGGCTCTGTTCTGTTTAACAGCAAGAGGAAGAACAACATTTATAAGATCAGATTATCTGAGTTGGAGGCTCAGAATGTGAAGTGCCTTCTGTCTGTTAATGAAGAGCAGTGGGTATGGCATAGACGGTTAGGGCATGCCAGTATGAGAAAGATTTCTCAGCTGAGCAAGCTAAACCTTGTCAGGGGCTTACCCAATCTGAAGTTCGCTTCAGACGCTCTTTGTGAAGCATGTCAGAAAGGCAAATTCACAAAAGTCCCTTTCAAGGCAAAGAATGTTGTCTCAACCTCAAGGCCGTTAGAACTTCTGCATATCGACCTGTTTGGACCAGTGAAAACTGAGTCTATAGGTGGCAAGAGATATGGGATGGTTATCGTTGATGACTATAGCCGCTGGACATGGGTAAAGTTTCTAACCCGCAAGGATGAGTCTCATGCTGTGTTCTCTACCTTCATTGCTCAAGTGCAAAACGAGAAGGCTTGTAGAATTGTGCGTGTCAGAAGTGACCATGGTGGAGAGTTTGAGAATGACAAGTTTGAGAGTCTGTTTGATTCCTATGGAATTACACATGATTTCTCTTGTCCCAGAACTCCTCAACAAAATGGTGTTGTTGAGAGGAAGAACAGAACTCTTCAGGAGATGGCTAGAACCATGCTCCAAGAAACTGGCATGGCTAAGCACTTTTGGGCAGAGGCAGTAAATACAGCATGTTACATTCAGAACAGAATCTCTGTGAGACCAATTCTGAATAAGACTCCTTATGAATTGTGGAAGAACATAAAACCCAACATTTCTTATTTTCATCCTTTTGGCTGTGTTTGTTATGTTCTCAATACTAAGGATAGATTGCATAAATTTGATGCTAAATCTTCTAAGTGTCTATTACTTGGTTATTCTGATAGATCTAAAGGTTTTAGATTTTATAATACTGATGCTAAGACTATTGAAGAATCTATTCATGTTAGATTTGATGATAAGCTTGACTCTGACCAGTCAAAGCTAGTTGAAAAGTTTGCAGATTTAAGCATTAATGTTTCTGACAAAGGCAAAGCTCCAGAGGAAGTTGAGCCAGAGGAAGATGAACCAGAGGAAGAAGCTGGTCCCTCTAACTCACAAACTCTGAAGAAGAGCAGAATCACTGCAGCTCATCCTAAGGAATTGATTCTGGGCAACAAAGATGAACCAGTCAGAACCAGATCTGCCTTCAGACCCTCTGAAGAGACCTTGCTGAGTCTGAAAGGATTGGTGTCCTTAATTGAACCCAAGTCCATAGATGAAGCTCTTCAGGACAAGGATTGGATTCTGGCCATGGAAGAAGAATTGAATCAATTCTCCAAGAACGATGTTTGGAGCTTAGTGAAGAAGCCTGAGAATGTCCATGTTATTGGAACGAAATGGGTATTCAGAAACAAGCTAAATGAGAAAGGAGATGTAGTCAGAAACAAGGCAAGGCTAGTTGCTCAAGGCTACAGCCAGCAGGAAGGAATAGACTACACTGAAACATTTGCTCCAGTAGCAAGACTGGAGGCAATCAGACTATTGATTTCTTTCTCAGTAAATCACAACATAGTTCTACATCAGATGGACGTAAAGAGTGCCTTCCTAAATGGCTATATCTCAGAGGAAGTCTATGTTCATCAACCCCCAGGTTTTGAAGATGAAAAGAAACCAGACCATGTGTTCAAATTGAAGAAATCACTCTACGGTCTGAAGCAAGCTCCCAGAGCATGGTATGAGAGACTTAGCTCATTCCTTCTGGAGAATGAGTTTGTAAGGGGTAAAGTAGATACAACTCTCTTTTGCAAGACTTATAAAGATGATATCTTAATTGTGCAAATTTATGTTGATGATATTATATTTGGTTCTGCTAATCAATCTCTATGCAAAGAATTTTCTGAGATGATGCAGGCTGAATTTGAGATGAGTATGATGGGAGAATTAAAGTACTTTCTGGGAATACAAGTTGATCAAACACCAGAAGGAACATATATCCATCAGAGCAAGTACACTAAAGAACTTCTGAAGAAGTTCAATATGCTGGAATCTACAGTGGCCAAGACTCCAATGCATCCAACATGCATTCTGGAAAAAGAAGATATAAGTGGTAAAGTATGTCAGAAGCTCTACCGTGGCATGATAGGTTCACTTCTGTACTTAACTGCATCTAGGCCAGACATATTATTTAGTGTTCATTTATGTGCTCGTTTCCAATCAGATCCAAGGGAAACCCACTTAACTGCTGTTAAGAGGATCCTAAGGTATCTGAAAGGCACCACTAACCTTGGCTTGATGTATAAGAAAACATCAGAGTATAAGCTTTCAGGTTATTGTGATGCTGATTATGCTGGAGATAGAACAGAGAGAAAAAGTACTTCTGGAAATTGTCAATTTCTGGGAAGCAATCTAGTCTCATGGGCAAGCAAGAGGCAATCAACCATTGCTCTATCAACTGCAGAGGCAGAATATATCTCAGCAGCAATATGCAGCACTCAGATGCTCTGGATGAAACATCAGCTGGAGGATTATCAGATCCTTGAGAGCAATATCCCAATCTATTGTGATAACACTGCTGCAATTTCGTTGAGCAAGAATCCTATCTTGCATTCAAGGGCAAAGCACATTGAGGTAAAGTATCACTTCATTAGAGATTATGTGCAGAAGGGCGTACTTCTTCTGAAGTTTGTTGATACTGACCATCAATGGGCAGATATCTTTACAAAGCCCTTAGCTGAAGATAGATTTAATTTTATTCTGAAAAATCTAAACATGGACTTTTGTCCAGAGTGAAGATAGATCAGAACCTCTGACTATGATACTTCTTGATCAGAAGATGTCTAGTCCAGAAGGTAACTCAATCAGAGTGTGTGTGCCCACTGGTACTGACTCTGAAGCTGAGACAACAACACGTGCGTCAGAATTTCTGATGCATAGTTCCTTGTGCCCGTGTGACAGTCTGTTGTGATTGCGTGTAGATATGCTTATCTCCTGTGTGTGATTGTGTATTTTACTGTTACTGTCTATCTTTAATTTTCAACCGTTGATCTTAAAGTGCTTTTTGAATCAACAACGGTTATTTGATAAAACCCACTATACACACACGTTCTCTCTCACTTCCGGTTTTCACTCTCGCACTCCCTGCTTTTCAAAACTGCCTCCTTCGTGATTTCTCTCTCGATCTCTCTTCATCCTTCAAACTTCATCTTCTACCTCAAACCTTCAACCTCTTCAAAATGGTGAGACAAACCAGAAGATCTACTGCAGATGCACCTCAGTTCCCTCACATGGTAGTCGGTTTGGCAACGGGTCAACGGGGCTCTGAGAACCCAGCACAAGAACAAGCTCAAGCTCAAGAGGAGATTGTTCCTATTGCAGAACGGGGCTGTGCCGTTCACTGTGTATTTCCTCCTGAGGAACTCCAAGTCCTTGCAGAATGGAGATTCAACCTCGACAACTTGGCTGCAAATGGGTTTGATCTTCGTCCTGAAGTCCAAGCTCAAGGTTGGGGAAACTACTTCAATCGACTTCGAGGACCGGTGTATGAGAAGCTAGTAAAGGAATTCTGGAAGCACGCTGATTGTGATGACACTCAGGTGGTCTCTTACATACTGGGTAGGAAGATCATCATCACGGAGAAGTCATTCGTGAATCTGCTAGGTGCAGAAACTGCTCATGGGTATCGGTTCTCACTGACGGAATCGAAGCTGAAACCCAGAACCAAGGACATCGTCAACAAGGCCCTGTACACCACCTTCAAACCGGGCAAGACGAGCTACAAAGTGATGGACCTTCAACCCAAACTCAGGGTCTGGCACAAGATCCTGCTCAACTGCATCAATCAACGACCAAAGGGCAGTTCTCCAGACTACATCAACTTCAATCAGAAGGCGATGCTGTTCTTCATTCAAGACAAGGAGAAGATCTGCCTTCCCTACTTCCTGTTCTCCTATTTGAAGGAATGCATCCGGAAGTCTCGCACCACCTCCTCCATCAAGTCAGCCATCAAATATATCCCTTTTGGGAGGCTGATCTCAGACTTTCTCATTGAAAGCAACTTGGTGCAAGATTTGATCAATGCTGGTTGCACAGAGGACTTGAGCACAATTGTTAGCGATGTCTTCACTGCCAACTCTCTGAAGAAGATGGGTTTGGTCCAGAAGAAGATTGCTCCTGCTCATGAGGACACATCTTCTGAGATCAGAGGAAGAAGAATGCCTCTGAATGACTACCCTCTGTGGACTCAAGCAGACCATCCTGAAGCCATCAGATGCTATGTTGAAGACCTCAGGGCTCAAGGATTCGAGATTGACCTTGATGATTTCGTCAGCAGACTTCCACCAGCTCCAGAGTTTCCTTCTCCTCCCAAGAAGAAAACCAAGAGGAAGATGGTTCTGGACGAATCCTCAGAGGAATCTGATGTCCCTCTGGTCAAGAAGGCGAAGAGCAAGCCTGATGATGATGATGGTGATGATAGTGAGGATGGTCCTCCAAAGAAGAAGCAGAAGAAAGTCAGAATTGTGGTGAAGCCTACTCGGGTGGAACCAGCTGCTGCAGAGGTCAGAAGGACTGAACCTCCTGCCAGAGTGACTCGATCATCAGCACATACAAGTAAGCCTGCACTTACCTCTGATGATGATTTGAATTTATTTGATGCACTCCCAATTTCTGCCTTACTCCAACACTCTTCAAATCCCCTCACTCCTATTCATGAATCCCAGCCAGCCGCACAAACCACCTCTCCACCACATTCCCCAAGATCTTCATTCTTTCAACCTTCTCCTACTGAAGCACCACTCTGGAATTTGCTTCAGAACCAACCCTCTAGGTCAGAAGATCCAACCTCTCTCCTTACCATTCCATACGACCCATTACCTTCTGAACCCATCATCCCCAACCAACCAGAACCCAAACCAACAGAACCACAACCCAGAACGTCTGATCACTCTGCTCCCAGAGCATCAGCACGTCCTGCTGTCAGAACCACGGATACAGACTCTTCATCAGCCTTCACACCTGTATCCTTCCCCATCAATGTCATTGACTCTCCTCCCTCCAATACCTCTGAATCACTTAGAAAATTCATGGAGGTTAGGAAAGAGAAGGTATCTGCCTTGGAAGAATATTACCTTACCTGTCCAAGCCCTAGGCAATATCCTGGCCCTAGACCTGAACGTCTAGTTGACCCAGATGAACCTATCTTGGCCAATCCTATCCAAGAGGCAGACCCCTTAGTCCAACAGGCTCACCCTGTCCCTGACCAACAAGAGCCAATTCAACCAGACCCTGAACCTGAACAATCAGTATCTAACCAATCCTCGGTTAGATCACCTCACCCTCTGGTTGAAACTTCAGACCCTCACCGTGGAACCTCTGAACCCAATGCTCCCATAATTAACATTGGTTCTCCACAAGGTGCCTCTGAAGCTCATAGCAGCAATCATCCCAGCCTCTCCTGCACCCAACCTCTCCATCATTCCCTATACTCACCTTCAACCCACATCTCTCTCTGAGTGCATCAATATTTTCAATCATGAAGCCTCCTTGAGGCTCCGCAATGTGCAAGGTCAGACTGACCTCAGTGAGAATGCTGAAAATGTGGCTGATGAGTGGAACAATTTGAGCACTTGGCTGGTGGCTCAGTTTCCCGTTATGCTGCAGCTCCTGCATGCCGAGGGAAGTCAGAGCATTGAGGCTGCAAAGCAAAGGTTTGCTAGGAGGGTGGCTCTTCATGAACTCGAACAGAGAACCAAGCTTCTTGAAGCCATTGAAGAAGCCAAGAGACAGAAAGAACAAGAAGAAGAAGCTGCCCGTCAAGCAGCAGCTCAGGCTGAACAAGCCAGACTTGAGGCAGAACGTCTTGAAGCTGAGGCTGAGGCAGAGCGACTTGCACCAGTTCTGTTTACTCCTGCTGCTTCTGCTTCCATTCCAGAACCTCAAGCTGCTCAGAACGTTCCTTCCAGCTCTACTCCGACAAGCTCATCCAGACTCGACATCATGGAACAACGTCTTGACACTCATGAATCCATGCTGATTGAGATGAAGCACATGATGATGGAACTTCTGCGCCGTACTGACAAATCTTAGTTTTTAGGATCTCTTCTTTTTCTTCCTTTTCCTTTTTTTTTTTAACGTTGTTTTATTTAAACTCTGCTTATTTACTTACTTTAATTTGTTCATTTGTGATTCTATATGCATATATCTATATATATTTGTGTCACATATGTTTGCAAAACCTGTTTTATTCATAATTGTTCTATGTTTACATCATAATTCTTTCCATCATACATTATTCCCTATATCTAGAATGGAGGATCCTTCCTCATTCTTCTGCATTCTTGGCGCTGCTCCACTCTTTCCTTCTCCAGACGATCCAATGCATACTCTATGTTGCCAAGTTTGATGCTCAGATCATCTTTTTCTAGACTATCTTCTGTCGTCTTAAGTCTCTTTTCCACAGTCTCCTTCTCTTCCAGCAGATTCAGCTCCCGCTGGCAAAGCTCCTGAATCTCTTCCACGAAGCAGAGGAACTCCTTCAGATCTTTCTCCATCTCTGGACCAAGATCTTCTTCAAGCAGTGTCTTCGTCAGCTCTTGTATGGTCTTTGTACCATCGGGATGCCTAATATTGAGGAACATATCTTCCTCAAACGCCTTCCTTCTGAGCTCTTCTAATGCCATTCTGTATGATGCCATTTTTTTTTCTGAATATTATTCGAGGTGTGAAGCTTACCTTTCTCTCCAACGTTTTTATAGGCTTCACTTTCTCTCTGAAAGTTAATGCTCTTACAGTTTCTCGAGGTTAAGTACTTGGTAACTGACCCTTCTATTTCCTCACTTGACCGGTGGTAAACGTTCATCCCTTGCATTAACTCTTCTATTTATTATCGCCTCACTCTGATTCTTACATCGTCTTCATTTTCTTTCAACTTAGACCTTCTCTAAGGGGGAAGTACCTTGTACTTCAAGCTAAGTTTTTCACACCCCAAGCTTTTTGCTTATGACAAAAAGGGGGAGTAAACCCAGTTTTTGATGTGTAAGATGTGTTAGTGTGACTTATTTTTCTTTTGGAGATTTTAAGAGTTCCACCTTCATGACCATAGATGTGTCACTGGGCAAATACAAGGAATACATTTCACTTCTTCTGAAGTGATTCTAAGTTGACTCTGATACCCAAGACTCTGATACCTTGTCCATGACTCTGATCACTTATGCGCTCTGATTATTCGTTTTTCATCTATGTCATAAGCTTTTCACTCTGAACTCTTATATGATTTAGCTCAGAATCTAGACTTTACTAACGTTTTCATCAAGTATTAGATTCAGGGGGAGCTAAGCTCAGAATCAAGCAGTGACTTGAATTCAGAATGAGCAAGATAAACTATTCACATCAGGATAAGTCTTATTCTATATCTCTAAACTCTGAGTGAATTCAGTTTAATGTTTAAGAATTGTTCATCAAAAATCTTAGTTTTGTCATCATCAAAAAGGGGGAGATTGTAAGATCAAGTTTTGATCTAGTAGTACAACTCTATGTTTTGATGATTACAAGTTAACCTTTTGATATGAACAATTGTGGTACTCTAACGTGTTTTTCTGAGTGTGCTATTTACAGGCTCTGACCCTGACTCAATTTCACACAAATCAGAAGCACTGTGTATAAAGGGTAACCCAAGCAACGCTTTCGCATTCACCATGTTCAGTATGAACAGTGGAAAAGCTTCAGAAGATCTGAAGCTATACAAACTCTGATGAGGACTCAGTCGCTAGAAGCTCTGATGATCCAGAAGTTCTGACAACCAAGAAACACTGAAGGTTCAGATGTTCCGATGGTGTAGAAGACTCTGAAGATCCAGAAGCTGAATAGTGGAAACTCTGAAGTCCAGAAGCAAGAAACTCTGAAGGCCATGTTCTTCCCTCTGAGTTCAGAATCAGAAGATACAATGGTCAGAGGATCTGTGCTTCCCTCTGACTCTGATCAACCGGCTTCACAAGTTCCAATACGAAGCATTCCTCTGATCAGAAGTCTCCTAGGTTAAAAGGTCAAGTCGCTATCCAAGTACAAAAGCAAGTGTACCTTCCTGACGACCTACCTAACGTTCTCAGCCACAGCAGAAGCTGGATTTTCCAGAACTGCCCTCCAACGGTAGCATTTCCCATGCAACGCTCAACCCTAATCCTTGGAGTATATATAGAGGCTGAAGATTGAAAGAAGCGGCTAGAAGAAGAAAAAAAATATACAAGAAGCAATACACACGCGCAAGATATATTCTAAGCTTTCTTTCATCTTGTAATTTATTTTAGTTTACCACTCAGCTTATTCAGAAGCAAACCCTTGTAAACACCAACCTCAAACAGTTGTTTTGATTTTCCTTTAGGAGATCAAGGTTGATCGGATCCTAGAGAAGACTAAGAGAGTGAATCTTAGTGTGAGCTAAGTCAGTGTAATTGTTAGTCACTTGTAGGTTTCAAGTGCAGTTGTAACTCTTACCTGATTAGTGGATTGCCTTCATTCTAAGAAGGAAGAAATCACCTTAACGGGTGGACTGGAGTAGCTTGAGTGATTTATCAAGTGAACCAGGATAAAATCCTTGTGTGCTTTTCTATCTCTATCTTTTGCACTTAGTTTCTCGAAAAGATTTGTTAAAATCTTTAAGGTGGTAGTTTGTACTGAAAACGTTATTCAAACCCCCCTTTCTACCGTTTTTCATACCTTCAACCAAAGCCAAAATTTAGACAATTGAAAGAGCTACGTTATAGCTCAG